>NC_057812.1:62282160-62294618 GCF_018294505.1 Triticum aestivum
CCTAAGTTATCAAAATCCTACCGAGTGAAGAGCAACCCTCTCACTCGGGGGCTTAGCTGCAGTCAAAGCACTCGCCTAAGTTATAAAAATCCTACCGAGTGGTAAGCCGGACTTTCACTCGGAGGCTTAGCTGCAGCCCTATGCTCGCCTAAGTTATAAAAATCCTGCCGAGTGAAGAGTAAACCTCTCACTCGGGGGCTTAGCTGCAGCCCAGTGCTCGCCTAAGTGGACTGAAGAATAAGTCGATCGCAGTAAAGGCGCCTTGCTTTGAACCTGCAAAAGACATTTCGAGCCAAAGGCAATCGTATTCAAGCACCAAATTCAAGTTTGAATCGATATCTAAAGGAACCGAGAGTGCTCAGGCGTTAAGCCTGTTAAGGTTTATCGGTTACAATTCCACTCGGCATACCGAGGCAAATTTAAAGCGTCGAGCCAGAAGAAGTTTTTTACCCCTCCTGTGGAGGGCTGGAAGGAGCAACGAATTCATCAAGGTTAATTCCGTCGGCGATCCGAGTGGCAGCTGCAAGGAAAGTTTCCATAAAGGACCTGAAGTCGTGCTTCTTGGTGTTGGCCACCCGAAGAGCCGCCAGCTTCTCTTCTCGCGCATCTTTACAGTGGACTCGGGCCAGACACAGAGCAACATCCGCACCACACCGAGCCGAGGACTTCTTCCATTCCTGCACTCGACCAGGGATCATGTTCAAGCGGGCCATCAGCGACTCAAGGTCATTCTGAAGTGTCTCCTCAGGCCAGAGCGTCGAGTCGATGTGAGATGTGGCGGCCTTCAGCCTTGCGAGATAGTCCACGACAGCTGCAACACGAGACTCCAGTCGGAAAACATCCATGGCAACTTCGTCGTTCACCGGGGAATTGACGGGGTCGAGGTTTGGTTCCAGCCGGCTAGTTTCTTCTTCAAAGTTTTGACAAAATTCTGCAAGGATGATCACTAAGTCAAGGGGATGGTCGAATGGAAAAACCACAATTGGAAATGTTTTGCCAAGCATAGAGGTTTACCTTCAAGCATAAGAAACAGCTTCTTGGCAAGACCACTCAGGAAGGCTTCCAGATCGGTTTTCTTCCCAGTCAATTTGCTGACTTGGTCGGTCAGGGCAGCTTTATCAGTTTTTAGTCGACTGATCTCCTTGTTGGCGATCCCAAGAGCAGCCTTCAGATTGGTATTGTCTTGTTCAAGCTTGGTGACTGAAGCTAACTTCTCGTCAGCAAGCTTGATCTTCTCAGCGAGTTCGAGGTCTTTCTTCTGTTGGGCCTCCCTTACCTTACCTGCAAGTTACAGCAAGGTCAGATTTTGAAACAAGCAAGGGGAAAAGCAGTCGTCAAGGTCTCACCAAACATACCTTCGGTCTCCTCCTTTGCCTTCGTCAGCTTCTCTTGAACCAGCTTCAAGCTCAGCTCGAGTTGAGTGTGCTTGTTTTCCAGCTCAGAGTAGCGAGCCACAAGATCACAGGAGTTCTGCGAAGAACCAATCGACTAAATGTCAAATATAATTCACTTCCGAGTGAAAAAGGAAAAAACACACGCTTCTAAGACTACGGCCGAATACAAGCATTCGACCGTAGTCTCGGGGACTACACCCAGTGGGTGCACTCAGCGTGCCCCCACTAATTCTGTTGAAGACAAAGTCGACCAGTCGACCTCAAAAAAAAACGAGATGTATTCTTTAAGACTGTGATCAACTGCAAGCAGTCGACCACAGTCTCGGGGACTACACCCAGTGGGTGCACTCAGCGTGCCCCCACCGATTTGTGAAATCCAGTCGACATAGTCGACTGACAGAAAAATTGACATCATAAAGCCTAAGGCCGACTGCCAGCAGTCGACCTTAGCCTTGGGGACTACACCCAGCGGGTGCACTCAGCGTGCCCCCGCTAACACGGAGTTTATTCGACACACCCAGTGGGTGACTACTATAAATTCCGGAAAGGAAAAGTTTTTGGTAGCATATCCAACAGAACAAACAGTGGTCGACTGACCTGGACATTGCTTTGGAGGGCAGAACTGGCGTCATAAGCCGCCTGGCTCGCATCCCGGATGGTCTTCAGCTGCTCCATCATGATTCCCGCCTGGCGTATCGCCTCCTTCGCTGCGCCAGCTTGGTCCTCTGGGACGTGGTGCGTCGTGAAGAGGGAGGGCTGCTGAGCACTCGCCAATGGATCTGCGAAGGACACCGTGTGTCGAGTGGTGTTCTCTTCCTCCACAGTCAGAATCTCAGGCGCCGTCACATCCTGAGGCACCTTACTGGCGGACGCTTTCCGACTCCTCCTGCGCTTCAGCGGCTCTTCATCCTCATCATCATCAGGGAGATTGATAACAGTATTGGGTGGAGCTACGGAGAAGAATCAGGATCAGAGATCACGAGTCAGTCGACATCAAGATCAGAGATCGCGAGTCAGTCGACTAAGAACGGCGTTAAGAATACAGTACCTGGGTTCGAAGTTGCTGCGTCCTCCATCTCGTGGTCATCAGCCCGGGCTGAGGTTTCAGAAGTAGCAGCACTGCAACTCAAAAGGGTCAGTCGACTAACTTCAGCGTCAACCAGAGACAAAGTCCACACAAAATAAGAAGATTCAAGCAGCACGATTACCCTGATATGGTGGGGATGGACACCTTCATCTTCGGTAGGAGCTTGATCGTCTTCGACGGGGCCGCCCTGGGCTGCTTCGGCGCCTTTTCAGTCGGCACCGGAGAGGTGGTCCGAGGGCGCTTGGTCGACTGAACAGCGGTCGCAACCCCCTTGCCACGTTCAGTCGAAGGGTCGTGGACAAGCTTCGACCGCCTTTCTGAGCGCGGTGGTACGACCTCCTCCTCCTCTTCTTCCTCGTCCTCGACGTCATCTTCATCACCGTCATCATCATCATCGTCGTCATCATCCTCTGCAACATCCGAGTCCCATTCCTCCTCTTCCTGGCTCTCGGCCCCGCTCGCCTCGCCCTCCTCAGTCGAAGCTTGTGCCCCATTGGGCATCGAGTACAGCTCGGTGAGGGCCTAGCAGATGTCCAGACAAGGATCAGTCGACCAGTCGGCAGGGTAAACAGAAATGAATGCGACAAGAGCGCAGTGGAGAGCAGGGCAAGTGTACCTTGTTTGGATCGCTGTTGTGGTCGAGTGGAGGAATCCTTCTGGCTCCGCGTGGGTTATCCTTGTTTCCGGTAACGGCTACCATTCATCTTTCCAGAGTGACGTCGTCGACTGCTTCTGGATGGACTCTAGTCTCGTCTTCGGTCCCACGGTACAACCACATGCAGTGGCTCCGGAACTGAAGGGGCTGGATGCAACGCCTGAGGAAGACCTCCAGGAGGTCCATGCCCGTCACTCCCTCCCGAACCAACTGCACCACGCGCTCCATCAACATCTTCACGTCAGCTTTCTCCTCCGGAATCAGCTTCAGAGGGGAGGGCTTGTTCACTCGGTCCATGGTAAACGGAGGGAGTCCACTCGACTGCCCTGGCGTCGACTGGACCTGGCAGTAGAACCAAGTCGACTGCTAGCCTCTGACGGACTCGGGAAAGGTCATGGGTGGGAAGGTGCTCTTATTCCTCACCTGGATCCCCAGACCCCCACACATTTGGACGACTCGGGTTCTCTCATCACCTGGGCTCGCCTTCTTCACGGTCTGAGATCGACACGTGAATATATGCTTGAACAAACCCCAGTGCGGTCGACAGCCCAGGAAACCCTCACACATGGACACGAACGCGGCAAGATAGGCAATAGAGTTTGGGGTAAAGTGGTGGAGCTGCGCTCCAAAGAAATTCAAGAAGCCACGGAAGAAAACACTCGGCGGCAAGGAAAATCCACGATCAACATGGGTGGCCAAGAGCACACACTCACCCTCTTCTGGCTGGGGCTGCCACTCCTTCCCCGGAAGCCTCGCAGCTCCATGAGGGATCAAGCCCTCGTTGGCCATGTCGAGGAGGTCATTCTCGGTGATGGTCGACTGGATCCAGTCTCCTTGGACCCAGCCCTTCGGCAGGCGGGATCTGGACGAGGACCCGCCGCGGCTGGTGGATCTCCCCTTTGCCTTCTCCGTCGCCGACGCCTTCTTCGCACGTTCCAGCGCCGCCGTCTTCTCCTTGGCCATGGTTGCCGGCGAGATGCGCGTGGGGAAGTTGTGCGGGGGCGAGAGCGAGCGCGCTGGACGGGGACGAAGGGAGCGGAGAGAGAGAGAGAGAATGACTGAGGCGCAGTACAGAAATCCTCGCCGGGCGCATTTATAAGGTCCCTTCCGAGTGGATGACAGGTGGGCCCGGTTGATCTAATCATATCAGGAACAGTTATGCAGACGGTATACGTGGCGAAAAAAGCGGCGCGGAGATCGAGGCGTCTATGTCCCGTCCCGTCCGAACGCCGCGGTCCGCTCCACTTCGCGCGCGTCCCCAAATTTCGCATCCCGCGGAATCCGCGAACAGCAGATCAGTCTGTCAGACACGGGGTTTCCAGCGATCCGTCGCTCGGAGATCGTCGAAGCCCGAAAGATCACTCGACGCAAGAATAGAATGGATCGAGTCGACTGAAGACAAGTTGCTCACTGTCGACGAAGAGATTCTTTGGTCCAGGACAACGCACGACCAGAGCGCAAAGGTTAATCGGAAACGACATCAACTCCTTCCTCACTCGAAGCCTCAATCCATTCGGGGGCTAATGATGGGGTTATGTACCTAGGGTAGGGTCATGGACCTGATCTAAGTACCTTACCCAAGGACACCCTTAGAAGAAGTCGCCTTCCAGTCGACCAACGAGGGACACACTCGACTGTCTTGAAGGACTCGACCACGAAGACTCACTCGACCACCAGAAGGTCAAGAGGCACTCTGCACTGCAACGACCTGTAATCAAGTAGACTTTATGATAGTAAAGGCACTTTATGTGGGGCGTTACCAGTAACGCCCCAGACTTAACTCACCTTAGACCCTCTCCTACGTGGGCTGGCTGGGGTCCTGGCGCACTCTATATAAGCCACCCCCCTCCACAGGTAGAGGGGTTCGGCACCTTGTAACTCATATACTCATAATCCACTCGACCGCCTCCGGGCTCCGAGACGTAGGGCTGTTACTTCCTCCGAGAAGGGCCTGAACTCGTACATCCTTTCTGTTTACAACCTCTCCATAGCTAGGACCTTGCCTCTCCATATCTACCCCCCACTCTACTGTCAGGCTTAGAACCACGACAATGAGCGCTTGCTTTTAGGTGGCTCGGGTGGTAGGAATGTGTGAGGTTGCGAGACAGGGAAAAGAGCTTCTTGGTCATGGCCTCATTGTGTTGGCAGCGCGATTGGGTATGGAACAAGAGATGTGTCAGTGTAATTTACTGCAAATAACAAATATGGAGAATCATACATATAGAGGAACTAGCTAATGGGTGCATACGAGATACAAATTTTACCTAGGTTCAGACTCTCGAGGAGAGGTAACACCCTACTTCTTGCCTTTGTGGATTTGTATTGATGATTGACTCGTATGAGGAAAGGTTTGTGAGAAAGCATGTATGGTGTATGAGATTGGGTGAGAAGGTGTGTTTAGCCTATCGATACGGGGCTACCTAGCCTTATATAGGTGGACAAGAGGTAAGGTTATGTTAGCCCTAATCGTTTTGCATGGTAGAGATTGAGTCAGTTTGGAGTATTTAACCAAAAACTACCACAATTTATGGAAACGTGTCAAAAAACTACCACTTTACGATTTTGTGCCAAAAACTACCATTTTTGTCCTAATCTGTTGCTAAAAACTACCAAGTGTGAGAACTACTCGCTTTGGCTCGTTTATGATAGTGTGGCCCACATGTCAGGACGGAAAAAGTCAGCACCGTTAACTTTGCCGTCACCGTAGAAAGAGATCGAGACGGCGGCGGCCTTCACCGGAGGCGGACAAGATGAAGTACTACGGCGGTGCGGCCGCATTTGGAGGAGACGGCGCGACCCGCAGGCGGCGCTTCGGCGCGAGCAGGGCGGCGGGGAGGTCCGGGGTAGGCGGATTCGGGGCGGCGTCTGCCGGATCTGGCGACAACGAGGCTGGACGGTGATGGGGAGCCCTGCCGGCGGCGAGCCCCGGGACGGCGGCCGCTCGGGGCGAGGCCATGGCGACGGGCGGCCTGGGGCGGTTCGCTGGGCAGCGGGGCTGCGCCAGGTAGGCGAGGCTGCAGGATCCTGTCGCGGTGGGGTCGGCGACTGCCGCCGGTGAGGGGAGACGAGCGGGGGCACGGGCGCGGCGGGAGCTTGGGTCCGCGGGTGGCTACGAGAACAGGCGGTCACGGGCGTTAACGGCTGGCCATGAGCACTTCGCCACGCTGGCACCTAAATAGTGGAGTCGGGCAGTCAAATTCAAGTTTAACCCAGGCAAAGCGAACAGTTTTCATACTTGGTAGTTTTTAGCAACAGATTAGGACAAAAGTGGTAGTTTTTGGCACAAAATCGTAAAATGGTAGTTTCTCGACACGTTTTCATAAATTATGGTAGTTTTTGGTTAAATACTCGTCAGTTTGCAACAAAACCTATCTAAAGTACATGTCTTGTGTACTCCAAGTTGGTGATGCACCCATGTATAGCTAGCAGACTTCGAGTCGCTAGCCTGGCACACCCTATGACTATTAGGTAGGATTTGTCCCCCATGAATATACCAAGGGATTATCTAGTACTCTATCCCTTTATTTTTAGTCTGCATATAAGGTTTGGTCAAAGTCAAACTTTATAAAATTTGACTAACTTTATATTAAAAAATATAAACATTAACAATATAAAGTCAATATTATCAGATGCACCATAAAATATATTTTCATACTATAGTTTTAATATTGTAGACGTTCATATTTTTTATATAAATTTGGTCAAACTTTGTGTAGTTTGACTTTGATCAAATCTTATATGCGGAGTAAAAAGAAACGGAGGGAGTAGGTATCGATCGTAATCGTCTTCCCTCCCTTGGAGGCGACGCGTAGCTTAATCCTAGCAAGTGGACCCCTCGGGTGGGTGAAATTGAAGAATCCCCTCTATCCATCCACAAGGATCTCGCTCTCGGTGAATTTTATCTGCAATTTTGATGTTTCCTCGAAGCATAGAGGAAGGAACTTGAGGTTGACAACCATAATTATGGTGTCGTCTGCATATTGAGGATGTGAAATCCCACCCGTGGATAATATGGGACATCAGGCAGCGGATGTGTGTTGTGTGTCGACCGCCTCAAGGATGTTTGAAAGTCATCTACCTCTAGGTTTCAAAGCAACAAGGAGAGATGGTTCTCTTTGTGAACACTTTGCGATGCATAAAAATAGGAGTGAACAAATCCATTAATGTTTAATGGTCATGTAGCCAGTTGTGATCGACTACATCTCCTAACTAACCCATCACTGATCGAAGTCGCGACGCTATGGGACTTCTTGAAGGAAGTGGCAATTGAGGCGGTCATAGGCCTTCTGAAAGTTCAATTCCCTTCTAGTGTCTTGTTTTAATCTCATGGATCACGAGGACCCCGTCCAAGAGGTGCATCCTTTGGTAAAAGTCGTTTGGTTCGGGTGAATGACCATATTCTCAACCAACGATGACCTAGTGACGCAAACTTTGCGGAGGATCCTAAAATCCATGTTGACATCGTACGGTATTCGACCTAAATCGCCGGATATCCGTAACCCCTACTACCTTGGGGGACACTGTGATGTTCCATAGCCAAGTTTAGAGGCGTCAAGGGTCCCCACAAAGAATTCCTAAAACATCCTCACTAGGTGGCCCTTGATGACACTCCAGAGCTTCTTGAAGAAGTTACTCGGGAGGTCGGCTGGGCCAAGGGCCAAACTAGGATCCATTGGGTTGATGACTGATAAGGGCATCTCCAGCGGTTGGCCTTCCAGGAGGGGCAAAAAATCGCCCCCTGGGGGCGCACCGGCGCTAAACCGCGTACTGGGGGCGTGATGCCCCCAGTCGCGGCCCCCACGAGTTTTTAAAATGTTCAAATTCGGCGCAAACATAACGCAAACACGGGCGAGTTCGTTCAAATTTAAACATATTTTACAAAAAAAAAGAAAAAACTACTGCGGGCTACCCCCGCCGTCTCCCTCGCCGCCCGCCTTGCCGCCCGCCCACGCGGTTCTACATGCCGAGGAGGCTGTAGAACCGCATGTAGTCACCGCCGCCGTCGTCGTCGTCGTCGCCCCCGCCTACGCCTCCGCCGTCCCTGCTGCATCCCTCCCCCGGTTGGCGCGGCGGGTTGGACGGTCCGGGGGCGTCGTCGTCGTCGCTATCGAGGACGATGACACCGTCCCCATCCTCGCGCCCACGTTTGCGGGCGGCGATCTCCTCCAGGGCCCGGCGCTGCCGGACCATCTTCTCGCGCATGTAGTCGTCGCGCGACCACCGCATGGCGTCCTCGTCGGAGAAGCCGCGCCGGGCTATCTCCTCGTACTCTGGGGGGAGGCTGGACTCCACCTTGGGCTCGACGAGGGCGCCGAAGCTGCGGGTACGCGCGCTGACAGGCGTGTCCTGGGGCTCCGGCTTGACGGGGCGGAGGTGGAGGCAGGGAGAGCCGCCGGAGCTGCGGGTACGCGCGCTGACAGGCGTGTCCTGGGGCTCCGGCTTGACGGGGCGGAGGCGTAGGCAGGGAGAACCGCCGGACAAGGAGGAGGACGCCCCGGTCTCCATGCGCCTCGGCGTCCAGGAGCTTCTCCGGCGGCGTGAGAAGGACGGGGGAGCGGGATACTCGAGGCGCGGCATGTTGCCGCCCTCGATGTACTCGAGGACAACCTCCAACGTGCGGCCGGGCACGCCCCACCACCGGCGCCGGCCATCGGAGTTGAGCCTGCCGGAGGACACGACGCCGTTGGTGGCCTCGAGCTGCTCGGCGTGACGGCGGCGGAAGTAGGGCTCCCAGAGCAGGCTGTCGGGGACGTACCGTGGCCCCTCCCTCGCCGCCCGCGGCAGGGACGCGCGGATGCGTGCGATCTCCGCATGCCGCATCGCCCCGGTGGGTGGTGGTGGCACCGGCACGTCACCGGCGCTGATCCTCCAAGCCTCGGGCACCCGCATGTCCGGCGGGACCGGGTACTCGGCCTCGAAAAGGAGGCGAGCCTCGTCCTCGTGCAGATGACGGCGCCCGAATCCATTCACCGCCGCGCCGTCGCCTGGGAAACGCTCGGCCATGCTTTCTCAATTGGTGACAGCGAGAGGAGGAAAGGGGGAGAAATGAGCGCGTCGTTGGTGGATGATCGGGGTGAGCCTCTCCAGCGCGCTTGCAGTCGGCTTTTATAGGCGGAGGCGCCGCGTGATAGGCTTGGCCGGCGCGTTACGCGTGACGTGATTGCGTGGCGGCCGAGGGACGCACCGCCCAGCCTTCACTGCGTCGCCCGTGAGGCATCAATAATGGAGGCTGACCGGCGCGGCAGCGCGCGGCAGCTTTGGCATTGATTCGCCGCGAGAAACGAGGCGATGAGGACGACGAAGGAGCGAGAAGAGGGTAGAGTCGCTGACGCGGCGGGCCCGCGGCTCTTCTTGCCAAAAACGATTCGCCCGGCGCCCCCGAGCGACCCCCAGCGCGCCGGGTTCGGGTTGGGTCCGCCGGTGCTAATTTCGGCCCGAGCCGGCGAAAACTGGGTTCTTGGGACACGACTGGGCCGATTTTTTAACGCCGGCGGACGAAAAGACGCCTGGGAGGCCTTCTTAAAAGCACGGCTGGAGATGCCCTAAGACATCCTCCTCCCAGAAGAAGGGGGCTAAGAGCGTCATGTTCATCTCCCAATCCACTTGATGGGAAGAGAGCCAAGCCTCGAGCGCCAGGGAAACCCCGCCTCTAGCTTCCACGGAGAATATCTCTTTGTAGAAGGAACATATGTGATCCCGGTGCTCCCCAGGGACGGAGATCAGACGCTCCTTATGCCAAAGGCAAGGGATGAAGCAATTTCATTGGAAGTAGGATTATGACCACATTTAGGGCTTCTTTGTTTCAGAGGTTTTTATTGGAATTTTTAGAGAATTAAAATCCTTTGAAACCTTTTCTATGCCAGTGGTTTGATTCATTGGATCGAATCCTATAGGAATTTTTGTGCCACTTTCCATATGATTTCTAGTATCCACTCAAACGTCTTTGAAATAATCTTTTATTTTTTTTCTCTATGATGCAATCAAATAACTTAAATCCCGTAGAACTGAGATGAGGAAGACATTCTAATCCTATGTTTTCTTTTTCCTTTTTTCCGTGTTTTTCGAATCCTGCAGATCAAAGAGAGGCCCTAAATCCTGTCAAATGTTGGTTAATCCACCAACAACATGAAGGAAAGTGGTGGCCAAGCATGCAACTTTTTAAAGGAGTCCGTACTCATTTTGATGGGCCAATTGATAATAAAAGGGAAGTGTGAACGAGAGGGAACACGTCCGCGTTAATTACGTCTGCCAACCGTGACGGGCTGATGCAGCCATGAATTAATGCTACTCCCTTCGTGTAGGTGAGTAAGTCATTTTAGATTATGCACCGTGACCAAGGTGGAGGAGAAAACGAGAGAACTTAATGTTCATTTGCTAATTAATAGCATTGCATGCAATGAACTAACCACTGCATGTCGTGTTTGGTAGTCTCAAGTCATTAAAAACATGCACACCCCACATCTCTTATTGGTTAATATGTCAAGAAGCAAAAAACGAGGTAGAATTTAATGCACCGCGCCTAAGTGTTTTGGGATTATTTGGTTTTCGTAAGATGACTTACTCACCTAGACGGAGGGAGTAACGAAGTTATCAACCACAAAGCTTTTCCGTGGACGTAACCATGCAGTTACACCGATGGCGACGCGCGCAAAGCAGGATTCACACGAGAACCCATTTGAGAAACCCAGTCGTGCACTTCGGCATACAAAACGTACATTCCCGGCCTCACCACTGCTGCCTGTGCATTGCATGCTTGGTTTACTTCGAGTTGCTTGGTGGAGGTGGTCGTCCATGGAGGCCAAGAGGAGGCGGCGCGGCGTGCTGGACCTGGAGGCGCAGTTCGCCTTCTTCCGGTCGCAGCATCGCCACCCGGTGAACGCCGCCGCGCACGCGCTGCTCGCCGGGCCCATCCTCTTCACCAACCTCCTCATCCTCCACTTCCTGCCGCTGCCACTGCCACTCGACCCGGCGCTCGCCCTCGCCCTCGCCTACGCCGCCTCCTACCTCGCCGTGGACCGTCGCGCCGGGGCACTAGCCGGGCTGCTCTTCCTCGGCGCCTGGGCCGCCAGCCGCGCCCTCGCCGCCCGCCTCGGCTTCGCGCTCTCCTGGAAGCTCGTGCTGGCCACGCAGCTCTTCTGCTGGACCTGGCAGTTCCTCGGCCATGGACTCTTCGAGGTAACAACATTAACATTTGTTCTCTGCGTCTCCTTTGCCACCACGTTCCTGTCAATTGCTGAATCTGCTCCTTCTTGCAGAAGAGAGGGCCGACGGTGAGAGAACTTCCCGAGGTGTTCCTCATGGAGCCATTCCTCATCCTGCTGCAGGTACAAAACATCAACTAATTCTTGCAATCTTTTTGTGTGAGTATGGACCTAGAAAAGATGGAATGTATAATCTGCTTCTGCTAGGAACTGAATCCTTTAATAGTACTCAGTAGCAGCCTGGCTGTTGTGTTGTGTGCACAGATACTGAACAAACTGTTTGGCTATGAGCCATACCCTGGATTCAGCAAGAACGTGGATAAGAAGATGGAGGCCGATCTCAGTCTCAGGAAGAGCAGAGAACTCAAGCAGAGCAAGATGAACTGATCGCATATGTTCCGGTGATTCTACAAAAATAGCTAGCAAACTGTGCTTACCATTTGTGCTGTTTGTGCATGTTATCTTAGATATTGTGCTATCGAACTTTATGAACACACGACGATGTTGCGGTATTGAAGCCTTGTGTTCCAGTCGCCGGGAAGGAGATGGAGCCTCGCCTGAAGCGAGCGCCATACTGGGCCCGCCCAGTGCACGAGAGGCCACTGCCTCTTTCTTTATTTTTTTTTCTGTACATCAGGTTTTCTGTTTTTCATTTTTTGCTTTATTTTTATGCTACCAAATATTCTAAATATATATACAAAAAATGCACTACATAAAACATTAAAAAAGTTAAACAAGTATTCGGAAATGTTAACTGTGTATAGAAAAAATATTTCTCATGTATACAAAAATATACAATGTATACGAAAAAGTTGATCATGTAATTTAAAAATATTAATCAAACATTTGAAAATATTAATCAATCATTTGAAAAATGTTAAATATGTACAGAAAAAATATTTGTCATGCCCAAAAATAAAATGTCTCTGAAAATATGTTGATCATCTATTTAAAAAATGTAAAACATTTAAACAAAAAATGCGCAATATAAATTTAGTAAAATTAGATACAAAATATATATTTTAAAAATTAATTCTGTATTCAGAAAAAGTAAAATATGCACATAAAAATGTTCCTGATATATGAATATTCATTGCCATTAGAAATGTTTTTCATGTATT
>NC_057812.1:62294831-62295734 GCF_018294505.1 Triticum aestivum
TGAAAATGTTAAATGTGTACTGAAAAAAGTTGACATGTGTTGAAAAATAGAAATCGATAAAATTCAATAAAGAAAACAAAGAAACCAATAAAAAGCACAAAAAAAAAGAAAAAAAAGAACAAAACCAATGCGAAAAGAATGGTAACAGTGAAAATCAAGGAAGAAACAAGAAAAGGAAAGAAAACCAATTAAAAGAAAGAAAAAACCTAAGAAAACGAAGGAAAATGAAGAAGGAAAAGCAAAAAACATAACCACTGAAAAATCGGGAAAGAAACAAAGAAGAACAAAGAAAATAGAAAGAAAAGTAAACCAGTTAATAGAATGAAATAAAAAACTGATGAAATAACAAAAGAAAACAAAAAGGGAAAACCCAGAGCAGAGCGAAGAGTACATTGAACAATAGCGAAACATCGATATGGACAAGCTGCGCTAAAGTGATGGCCCATATGCGCTCTCTGTTGAGGCAGGACGGATTCTTACTCGCTACATGCAATAGATAGCATCCATGCTGAATGTCAACTAGTTGCTCTCTGTAAACGCAGAATCGGCGAAGCTCCCGATTCTCCACGAGAGCTATGCTTGCTTAATGCGAGACGGTAGCTTCTCTCGCTGAAGGACTTCATATCTCCCGTAGTAACTGGGCCAACCCATTTATCCTTTTTTCTCATGGCTGCCACGCGAAGTTAGCTCATGAACGGTCGGTCGCTTCCCTGGTTCGACTCTATTTCTCTTTTCTCTTTTTTTTGTTTTTCCTTTATTTTTCATCTCTTTTCCCTTGTTTTTATGTTTTCATCTTCTTTATTGTTTTTTTGCTTTTCTTTATTTCGTTCTTAGTTTCCTTCTTGTATTCTTTGTATCTATCTTGGTTTTCTTGGTTTCGTTCTTTTTGCATTGGTTTCTTTG
>NC_057812.1:62295878-62301317 GCF_018294505.1 Triticum aestivum
TATATATTTTTCATAGGTATCCAACACATTTTTGAATACACGTTTACGATCTTTGAAATATATGTTTAATATTTTTTTAAACATGGTCAACATTTTCTAAATACATCATCAATTTTTTCAGATGCATTATAGTTTTTTTATCCATTTTATATGAAAAAATTTCTATATGCTTATTTAACATTTTTCTACTGCTGGGATAACTTTCTTTCTAGTGTTGTTATGTAAAGTTTTTAAAATATATTTATTTATTTAGAATATTCGGAATGATAAATAAAGTAAAAGAAAGAAAACAAAACAAAAAGAAAAAAACATGAAAAGAACGAGGTTGTGGCTCTCGTGCGCCTGGGCCGGCCTATGTTGCGCTCAACCAAGCGGAAGCAATCGGCCTTTTGAGTTTTTGAAATTTAATCAAACACACTTGTCACGTCCTGAGCACACGCTGCATTGTGAGTCTTTTTACTTTTTATTTTTTTGTATCTTTTTTCAAATGTTTTTCAACTGCTGGTCAACGCAAGGTGGTGTTGTACTGCCCCGTGCCCGTGGGTGAAGGTGTGCTGCAAGGTGTGTATAAGTTGTGCTCCATCACGCTCCTTTGAACACAGTACAATCACAGATGTCCACATACATTTACTCCTAGGAATGCATACACGCACATCATATCTTATGAGCACCTTCGAGATATTGAACCGGCATCATATTTTGAGATTGATGAAGTCACCACATATGTTTCATATTTATTGAGGATCTTGTCTTGGATGCGGAGGACTTGGACTCAGAGACGGCATTGTCGTCTAGGTGGAGCGCAAGGTTGTTAGAATAAAAGTTGAATCAACAGGGATGCACCATGCATATATCTAATTAGCTCGTGGTAATTCTTTAAATATGTCAAGTTGAATCAATGATAAATAAAAATACAAAAATAAGAAATTAAGTATAAAATATTTTAACATCAATTAATGTGGATGACAGGCATAAGGTAACCATGACTCCCTGACAGGTAGGTAGAACAAAGGGTAGGGTTGATTTTATATCCGTGTGTTGCTTCCGATAATTTACCCGTCGGCAAACGGAAAGAACAATGATAGTCAAACTATGTGCTTTTGGTTAGCAGCATACGTGAAACACAGTTGAAGAAATGTAATGATGGTATGCCATGAGACGCTTTCCTAGGCAAGTTATGTATGATCTCAATATGCGCTTTACACACTTACCTAAGTTGACAACTAACTCTATAATGCCATTAAGACTTGAACACTATTGTTCTGTACTATTTTCGACGTAATAATGAATCATGGTGCCATGGTGGTAGTATATTTTAGACTCGGAACATGGCATACACAAGGATCATCTATCGATTATTAATTAAGTGTTAAAGTATGTGATGGCAATATATGGAACTAGCCGGCTTGAGATTTGCTACATGCAGGGGAGTACCACTACATCAATTATCTCATGCATGATGAAATTGAGAGTACACAAACTTGTATTATCATGCGTCTACTTTTGAAATATACATAAAAAAGGAAGTAAAACTTGTAGGAAAAATTATTGGCTGGTCAAATAGTTTCCTTCTTCTGGAATGTATGACCATATTAATAATGAAGTACTTGATTAGACTAAAGCTTCTACTGGTGGACCCTCTCAGGTAAACGCCATGATGGTGTTGCATTTACCCTTATATACTTATGTCTGGAACACATGCCCGCTCAGCTTTCGGATTGATCTTGTTAACGAATACGCTGTTCGAGGAATCATCAGAGTTTTCCCCGGGTTTAAAGTTTATACTGAAATATGTAATTTTGATTAGCAGTATAAGGGTCGGTAAAATGCCATCAAGACATGTATTGACGGTAACACGCAAGGCGCTCTCATAGGTGTGTAATTTATGATCTTAAGATGCTTTATGCGCTCGTGGTTGTTTGGTTAAATATAATTAGCCAGGAGTATATGGAAAACTAGTTGTTAGCTGGTTTTTGGTAAAATCTGTTTTGCTAGCAGTTTTGTGAATAATCAATATAGGAAAAATAGTGGTCGGGATTAGGAAACTGTAAAGATGGACATGCGATTTACTAGTTTGGATAAAATTCCATATTCCTCTCTCTGTGAGTTGTGGAAGGAGGATGGCATGAAAAAAGTTTGGGGCGTGAGGAAGTTAGTTAGGATCCCGTATTGCTAAATCGTGTTTTTGGAAAAACAACAAATAGTAGTTTCTCTACAAATGTGAAATCAAGAGTTTAATTGAAAAAAGTTCTTCATATACGCGGGTTAGTTAGAATAGCCAAGAAAGATTATATTCGGGTAGACAGTTTTTCAAGTTTATAGGATTTGTGTTTTGTATATACTATCTATCCTATCAACCCTAGCTAAGTTGTGAACTCTATAACGCCATGAATACTTGAACGTACTACAGTTCTGTCTTGTTTGGACTCCCGACTCAATCATGGTAGGTGTACATTTTGTACTTAGTGCATGTCACACACACCATGATTATCTATTGATTGTTAAGTGCTAAGTATGTGTTGGGAAGATATCCAACTAGTTGGCTTGATATCAGGCACATGCAGGGTGGTACTCCAAAGTCAACTATATATCATGATGGTATCAAGCTTACATAAACAGGTATTATCATGCATGTTCGTATGGTAGTCCAGTATCAGCTTTGAGATCATGAATGGCAAACTAGAGGGGCTAATTTATGAGTGTGTGTGTGTGCTTATAAATAGGGTCTCTAGCTAGCTATTACTCACATCAACAGAACCACAAGAAAACACTTCCATTTTTCTAGATAGAGCTTTGAGCCGCAACATCCGCCTTCCGCTCTTGCGATGGCTTCCAGCTCCGTGCTTAAGATGGCCGCCGTTTTCATGCTGTCCCTATTCGCTGGCCAGGCGCTGATGGCTACGCCGGCGACGGCAGAAGGACTAGGTAACCGGCACAACCTTTTGGAGAAGTATGATGAGACGCAATGTCGCGGATACGCCACATGCAATATTGTATGCTTCTACCAAGTTTTTCAAGTCTGCATCATCTATAGCCCTGTTGCATTCTGCAACACTTGGGCGTTTGGGTTCTGCAAGGACAAGAGATACTGAGGCATAAATAGCAGTGCAGCTCCTTTTGGGATGCATGCACAACTACACGAGCAACTCGCCTCATCAGTGTCAACTATTGTTCCTTGGTTATTGGCGTTGTGCGTTGCAAGAGTCCTAATATGTTCCTTCCTTTATTTCCAGCTATCATGTATCAGTGGCTTAACCAACTATTTAATCACTTCATTGTCTGTCAACATGGTACTTGTTTAACTAAAAATCCCCCGTCGGATACAAATGTATGTGTCGTGTGATTATAAAATGGTTCCGCCGCTGCAGCATTTTTCGGTCCATGATGGCCATATAAGCATGCTCTTTCTACCCTTACCGATGAATCTTTCTTCATGACAGACCATTCGTTTGACAGATTTTGCATGTGGTTCGACAAAATGCCATAAAAAAATAAAGGATGCAAAAATATAAGGGAGCTTGAAGCTGAATGGGCACTAACCTTGTAAATATTTTTCGTAGTGGACAAGACAAATACTACACAGGCCATCGCCACACCCAGTTTCGCTAGATCATCGCAGATGATGCGATGTTTGACAACATATACATTCTAAACGGACACTCAAGGCCCATAGGGTGACCAGCGTTGTTTCCGTGTTAATCCGGGCCCACAGGGTACGAAAGTTTTTTTCGTCTGTGAGTCCCTATCATGTGGAACCCATGTTAACTGCCGTGATTGCATTGGCTTTCAGGGACGAATATATCGAATCGGGGTTTTCGAGCGTTCTCTCATTGCACCTTGAGTACCCCAAACCCATTAAGGTCGCCTTCCGACGCTCTCTAGTAGTCGTCCAGGTGCTTGGGTCATCCTTCTTCTGGCTAGAGTCGCGTTGGCATCGATCCTTTGGACATTTGATTCAATCCTCCAAGAGGGTCTTTCACTGCCCCTACGGCAGATGCTACCGAAAAGAGTTCCGGCATTGAGCGAGCATTTTCTTGGGCTATCCTGATCAAACATCTCGCATGCCTCATTCTACCTTTGAAAACTGAAATTATATCCAGGTAGGATTGATCCGTGGGAAGTCATTCATTATCCTCAGAAACCCGCAATTCCCAGATCAAAAGTCATATTTCCCGCTCCTCTAGTTTCTTAAACCAGCACGGTTTCTTTTTCCAGCAGGAATACTCCCAAAAAAGGGCTTCCATTCAAAGTGGAAATAAAGAGACCGGTTTGTTCTCCCTCTTTGCCTAGCGGTTAATTAGATTGTAGGTCCCGTCCCAGGCCTCGCAACCAAGAGTCACTTGTCGAAAGTTGACCAAGAAGACAATAACTATCGAGGCAGGAATAGATAGATGAAACTCTAAAATGTTTCACCTTCTTCTATGGTCATTCTTATTTTTCTGAAGTTGAAGTTGTGCTCGCCCATGTAAGCTTCATTAGGTTTGTGGACATCACAACCCCATTCTCCTATATCTCTTCAACATGCAAGCACTTTGTTAGGGCCGGTGGTTTTCTGGAAGTGGGTTCACTGTTTATGCCTCCATGGAATCTGGCTAGCTCGAAGAGTCCCCAGATGACCTCGAGTTGCTCCTGGCATTCCCAGTGATGTCATTAATGATTGGACCGTTCACCTTGAACGGAAAATCATTGAACAGTAGTGAGGAAGGAGTTGGGTGTTTCCTAACTTCCATTGCGAGAGTGGTTTTTTTAGACCAAGGGACGTTCCACCTACATTGCACCAATGATAATCACTCAAATCGAAAAATGGCTAAATAATTTGAATTTGCAGGCTTGGCTGTGACCAATTGTTTAGGGTGCTTATTTGGTGGCCAAATGACATCCGAGGAGCTCTTTACATACAAAATATATATATATCAAATTTTGTCCTCAAAGTTATGTACGCATAGTTTGAGTAGAAGTTGTATTTTTTATATATGAAGCTCATTTGATACTATTTGGTCACCAAACAATGCAAGCACCTCAAACACTTGTTCAATAAATGCCCCAAAGTTTATTTTGCTATTTGTTATCAGTTTACTCTTCAACGTGGATAAATTGCACTTTGGTGTAGCCACTAATTTTCCGTCCCATCCCGCATCTCTGATGGTAGCAAGCTAGAGGTACCGGTCGGGAGTTTTTAGCTGGAAGGACGTGGCTATCGTGACTCCAAGGGCATATTGATGCAGGGGTACTATTCTAGGGACGAAGCCATTAGGAGTTGCTTTTGACAGTGATCCTTTTGACCGGGTATCGCAATACCCAAACATTGCTACATTAACATACATGAATTTGTATGACAGTGGGAAGTAACATTGAATTATGAAAATGACATAGGGAGACAATATTCCCCGGCCCTTTTGGCGCGCACGATGCAAGTAATCTAGAATTATACGTGTCAAC
>NC_057812.1:62301634-62302242 GCF_018294505.1 Triticum aestivum
GATCTATCTAGGAGAAGCGTAGCAACGAGCGGGTAGAGTGTGTCCATGCGTACCCTCGTAGACTGAAAGCGGAAGTGTTTAGTAACGCGGTTGATGTAGTCGAACGTCTTTGCGATCCAACCGATCCAAGTACTGAATGTATGGCACCACCGCGATCAGCACACGTTTAGCTCGGTGACGTCCATCGTACTCTTGATCCAGTTGAGTCCGAGGAAGAGTTTCTTCAGCACGGCGGTGTGGTGACGGTGATGATGAAGTTACCGGCATAGGGCTTCGCCTAAGCACTACGACGATATGACCGATGTGTGTAACTGTGGAGAGGGGCACCGCACACGGCCACGTATATAAAGGAGGGGAGGGAAGAGGTGGCCGGCCCAAGGGGGCATGCCAGGTGTGGGGAATCCTATTAGGACTCCCCAGTCCAAGTAGGATTCCCCTCTTTCCAATTCCTAGTAGGAGAAGGAGGGAAGGATGAGGAGGAGAGAAGGAAAGGGGGGCTGCCCCCCAAACCCTAGTGCAATTCGGTTTGGGCTAGGGGGGGGGCGTGTGAAACTCCCTGGCTGGCCTCCTCTCTTCCACCACTAGGCCATGAGGCCCAATAACTTCTC
>NC_057812.1:62302252-62304085 GCF_018294505.1 Triticum aestivum
TGGTACTCCGTAACTCATCCGAAGCGACCCGAACCATTCCGTTGTCCGAATATAACCTTCCAATATGTGAATCTTTATGTCTCGACTATTTTGAGACTCCTTGTCATGTCCATGATCTCATCCGGGACTCCGAACAAACTTCGGTCATCAAATCATATAACTCATAATACAAATCATCATCGAACGTTAAGCGTGCGGATCCTATGGGTTCGAGAACCATGTATACATGACCGAGACACATCTCCGGTCAATAACCAATAGCATAACCTGGATGCTCACATTGGCTCCTACATATTCTACGAAGATCTTTGTCATCAGTATGTTACTTGCCCGAGATTCGATCGTCGGTATCATCATACCTTGTTCAATCTCGTTACCGGCAAGTCTCTTTACTCGTAATGGAATGCATCATCCCGCAACTAACTCATTAGTCACATTGCTTGCAAGGCTCATAGTGATGTGCATTACCGAGAGGGCCCTGAGTTGCCTCTCCGATACACGGAGTGACAAATCTTAATTTTGATCTATGCCAACTCAACAAACACCATCGGAGACACCTGTAGAGCATCTTTATAATCACCCACTTACGTTGTGACGTTTTATAGCACACTAAGTGTTCCTCCGGTATTCCGGAGTTGCATAATCTCATAGTCATAGGAACATGTATAAGTCATGAAGAAAGCAATAGCAATAAACTAAACGATCATAGTGCTAAGCTAACAGATGGGTCTTGTCCATCACATCATTCTCTAATGATGTGATCCCGTTCATCAAATGACAACACATGTCTATGGTCAGGGAACTTAACCATCTTTGATTAACGAGCTAGTCTAGTAGAGGCATACTAGGGACACTATGTTTTTCTATGTATTCACATATGTACCAAGTTTCCGGTTAAGACAATTCTAGCATGAATAATGAAAATTTATCATGATGTAAGGAAATATAAATAACAACTTTATTATTGCCTCTAGGGCATATTTCCTTCAGTCTCCCACTTACACTAGAGTCAATAATCTAGATTACATAGTAATGATTCTAACATCCATGGAGTCTTGGTGCTGATCATGTTTTGCTCGTGAGAGAAACTTAGTCAACGGGTCTGCAATATTCAGATCCGTATGTATTTTGCAAATCTCTATGTCTCCTTCCTCGACTTGATCGGCATTGAAGCGTCTCTTGATGTGCTTTATTCTCTTGTGAAATCTGGATTCCTTTGCCATGACAATTGCACCAGTATTGTCACAACAGATTTTCATTGGATCTGATGCACTAGGTATGACACCTAGATCGGATATGAACTCCTTCATCTAGACTCCTTCATTTGCTGCTTCCGAAGCAGCTATGTATTTCGCTTCACACGTAGATCCCGCCATGACGCTTTGCTTAGAATTGCACTTCGGTGTAGCCACAACTTTTCCTTCCCATCCCGCATCTCCGATGGTAGCAAGATCGAGTTACCGGTCGGGAGTTTTTAGCTGGAAGGACGTGGCGGTCGTGATTCCAAGGTCATATCGATGCACGGGTACTATTCTGGGGACGAAGCCATTAGGAGTTACTTTTGACCGTGATCCTTTTGACCGGGTATCGCAATACCCAAACATTGCTACATTAACATACATGAATTTGTATGATAGTGGCAAGTAACATCGAATTATGAAAATGACACAGGTAGACAATCTTCCCCTTATGGCCCCACGATATGAATAACAACCTTAC
This sequence comes from Triticum aestivum, assembly GCF_018294505.1. NCBI lineage: Eukaryota > Viridiplantae > Streptophyta > Magnoliopsida > Poales > Poaceae > Triticum > Triticum aestivum. Next base: position 62,303,972 of record NC_057812.1, read on the forward strand.
TCCTACTTGTCTATAATTATATCTATCGACGGGTATAGTGTGTGTGAGGGGGGGGGGGGTCTAGCGAGCCTTGTGCGCTAAGTTTCTAGCACATTTGGTGACCAGTCTTAACCA
>NC_057812.1:62305281-62308295 GCF_018294505.1 Triticum aestivum
GTGGATACTTGAGCAGATAACTTGGAGAGGAGAATATATCTTCTTTCATCAAATATCACATTATTTGTACGTAACTACATTGACTATCAAATTTTGCATTCGTAATATATTTCTCACATTTTGCTAAAACCAAAATATTTTTTAACACACATGAAATTTCCATGTAACGATTTGCGTAAAACATCATCTACACAACTAATGAATCAACTGGGATGCAACATGCATATATCTAATTAGCTCGTGGTAATTGTTTAAATATGTCAAGTTGAATCAATGATAAATAAAAAAACAAAATAGGAAATTAAGTATAAAATATTTCAACATCAATTAATGTGGATGACAGGCATAAGGTAACCATGACTCCCTGACAGGTTGGTAGAACAAAGGGTAGGGTTGATTTTATATCCGTGTGTTGCTTCCGATAATTTACCCGTCGGCAAACAGAAAGAACAATGATAGATCAAACTATGTGCTTTTGGGTAGCAGCATACGCGAAACACAGTTGAAGAAATGTAATGATGGTATGTCATGAAAGGCTTTCCTAGGCATGTAATGTATGATCTCAATATGCGCTTTACACACTTACCTAAGTTGACAACTAACTCTATAATGCCATTAAGACTTGAACACTATTGTCCTGTACTATTTTGGACGTAATAATGAATCATGGTGCCATGGTGGTAGTATATTTTAGACTCGGAACATGGCATACACAAGGATCATCTATCGATTATTAATTAAGTGCTAAAGTATGTGATGGCAATATATGGAACTAGCTGGCTTGAGATTTGCCACATGGAGGGGAGTACCACTACATCAATCATATCATGCATGATGAGATTGAGCGTACGCAAACTTGTATTATCATGTGTCTACTTTTGAAATATATATAAAAAAGGAAGTAAAACTTGTAGGAAAAATTACTGGCTGGTCAAATAGTTTCATTCTTCTGGAATGTATGACCATATTAATAATGAAGTACTTGATTAGACTAAAGCTTCTACTGGTGAACCCTCTCAGGTAAACGCCATGATGGTGTTGCATTTACCCTTATATGCTTATGTCTGGAACACATGCCCGCTCTGCTTTCGGATTGATCTTGTTAACGAATACGCTGTTCGAGTAATCGTCAGAGTTCTCCCCGGGTTTAAAGTTTATACTGAAATATGTAATTTTGATTAGCAGTATAAGGGTAGGTAAAATGCCATCAAGACATGTATTGACGGTAACGCGCAAGGCGCTCTCATAGGTGTGTAATTTGTGATCTTCAGATGCTCTAGGCGCTCGTGGTTGTTTGTTGGTTAAATATAATTAGCCATGAGTATATGGAAAACTAGTTGTTAGCTGGTTTTTGGTAAAATCTGTTTTGCTAGCAGTTTTGTGAATAATCAGTATAGGGAAAATACTGGTCGGGATTAGGAAACTGTAAAGATGGACATGCGATTTACTTGTTTGGATAAAATTCCATATTCCTCTCTCTGTGAGTTGTGGAAGGAGGATGGCATGAAAAAAGTTTGGGGCGTGAGGAAGTTAGTTAGGATCCTGTATTGCTAAATCGCGTTTTTGGAAAAACAACAAATAGTAGTTTCTCTACAAATGTGAAATCCAGAGTTTAATTGAAAAAAGTTCTTCATATACGCGGGTAGGTGTACATTTTCTACTTAGTGCATGTCACGCACACCACGATTATCTACTGATTGTTAAGTGCTAAGTATGTGTTGGGAAGATAACCAACTAGTTGGCTTGATATCAGGCACATGCAGGGGAGTACTCCAAAGTCAACTATATATCATGATGGTATCAAGCTTACATAAACATGTATTATCATGCATGTTCGTATGATAGTCCAGTATCAGCTTTGAGATCATGAATGGCAAACTGGAGGGGCTAATTTATGAGTGCGTGTGCTTATAAATAGGGTCTCTAGCTAGCTAGTACTCACATCAACACAACCACGAGAAAACACTTCCATTTTTCTAGATAGAGCTTTGAGCCGCAACATCCGCCTTCCGCTCTTGCGATGGCTTCCAGCTCCGTGCCTAAGATGGCTGCCGTTTTCATGCTGGCCCTATTCGCTGGCCAGGCGCTGATGGCTACGCTGGCGACGGCAGAAGGACTAGGTAACCGGCACAACCTTTTGGAGAAGTATGATGAGACGCAATGTCGCGGATACGCCACATGCAATATTGTATGCTTCTACCAAGTTTTTCAAGTCTGCATCATCTATAGCCCTGTTGCATTCTGCAACACTTGGGCATTTGGGTTCTGCAAGGACAAGAGATACTGAGGCATAAATAGCAGTGCAGCTCCTTTTGGGATGCATGCACAACTACACGAGCAACTCGCCTCATCAGTGTCAACTATTGTTCCTTGGTTATTAGCGTTGTGCGTTGCAAGAGTCCTAATATGTTCCTCCCTTTATTTCCAGCTATCATTTATCAGTGGCTTAACCAACTATTTAATTACTTCATTCTCTGTCATCATGGTACTTGTTTAACTAAAAATCCCCCATCGGATACAAATGTATGTGTCGTTTGATTATAAAATGGTTCCGCCGCGGCAGCATTTTTCGGTCCATGATGGCCATATAAGCATGCTCTTTCTACCCTTACCGATGAATCTTTCTTCATGAAATACCATTCGTTTGACAGATTTGGCATGTGGTTCGACAAAATGCCATAAAAAATAAAGGTTGCAAAAATATAAGGGAGCTTGAAGCTGAATCGGCACTAACCTTGTAAATATTTTTCATAGTGGACAAGACAAATACTACACAGGCCATCGCCACACCCAGTTTCGCTAGATCATCGCAGATGATGCGATGTTTGACAACATATGCATTCTAAACGGACACTCAAGGCCCATAGGGTGACCAGCGTTGTTTCCGTGTTAATCCGGGCCCACAGGGTACGAAAGTTTTTTTCGTCTGTGAGTCCCTATCATGTGGAACCCATGTTAACTGCCGTGATTGCATTGGCTTTCAGGGACGAATATATCGAATCGGGGTTTTCGAG
>NC_057812.1:62312115-62316314 GCF_018294505.1 Triticum aestivum
AAAGAACAATGATAGATCAAACTATGTGCTTTTGGGTAGCAGCATACGCGAAACACAGTTGAAGAAATGTAATGATGGTATGTCATGAAAGGCTTTCCTAGGCATGTAATGTATGATCTCAATATGCGCTTTACACACTTACCTAAGTTGACAACTAACTCTATAATGCCATTAAGACTTGAACACTATTGTCCTGTACTATTTTGGACGTAATAATGAATCATGGTGCCATGGTGGTAGTATATTTTAGACTCGGAACATGGCATACACAAGGATCATCTATCGATTATTAATTAAGTGCTAAAGTATGTGATGGCAATATATGGAACTAGCTGGCTTGAGATTTGCTACATGGAGGGGAGTACCACTACATCAATCATATCATGCATGATGAGATTGAGCGTACGCAAACTTGTATTATCATGTGTCTACTTTTGAAATATATATAAAAAAGGAAGTAAAACTTGTAGGAAAAATTACTGGCTGGTCAAATAGTTTCATTCTTCTGGAATGTATGACCATATTAATAATGAAGTACTTGATTAGACTAAAGCTTCTACTGAACCCTCTCAGGTAAACGCCATGATGGTGTTGCATTTACCCTTATATGCTTATGTCTGGAACACGTGCCCGCTCTGCTTTCGGATTGATCTTGTTAACGAATACGTGTTCGAGGAATCGTCAGAGTTCTCCCCGGGTTTAAAGTTTATACTGAAATATGTAATTTTGATTAGCAGTATAAGGGTAGGTAAAATGCCATCAAGACATGTATTGACGGTAACGCGCAAGGCGCTCTCATAGGTGTGTAATTTGTGATCTTCAGATGCTCTATGCGCTCGTGGTTGTTTGTTGGTTAAATATAATTAGCCATGAGTATATGGAAAACTAGTTGTTAGCTGGTTTTTGGTAAAATCTGTTTTGCTAGCAGTTTTGTGAATAATCAGTATAGGGAAAATACTGGTCGGGATTAGGAAACTGTAAAGATGGACATGCGATTTACTTGTTTGGATAAAATTCCATATTCCTCTCTCTGTGAGTTGTGGAAGGAGGATGGCATGAAAAAAGTTTGGGGCGTGAGGAAGTTAGTTAGGATCCTGTATTGCTAAATCGCGTTTTTGAAAAAACAACAAATAGTAGTTTCTCTACAAATGTGAAATCCAGAGTTTAATTGAAAAAAGTTCTTCATATACGCGGGTAGGTGTACATTTTCTACTTAGTGCATGTCACGCACACCACGATTATCTACTGATTGTTAAGTGCTAAGTATGTGTTGGGAAGATAACCAACTAGTTGGCTTGATATCAGGCACATGCAGGGGAGTACTCCAAAGTCAACTATATATCATGATTGTATCAAGCTTACATAAACATGTATTATCATGCATGTTCGTATGATAGTCCAGTATCAGCTTTGAGATCATGAATGGCAAACTGGAGGGGCTAATTTATGAGTGCGTGTGCTTATAAATAGGGTCTCTAGCTAGCTAGTACTCACATCAACACAACCACGAGAAAACACTTCCATTTTTCTAGATAGAGCTTTGAGCCGCAACATCCGCCTTCCGCTCTTGCGATGGCTTCCAGCTCCGTGCCTAAGATGGCTGCCGTTTTCATGCTGGCCCTATTCGCTGGCCAGGCGCTGATGGCTACGCTGGCGACGGCAGAAGGACTAGGTAACCGGCACAACCTTTTGGAGAAGTATGATGAGACGCAATGTCGCGGATACGCCACATGCAATATTGTATGCTTCTACCAAGTTTTTCAAGTCTGCATCATCTATAGCCCTGTTGCATTCTGCAACACTTGGGCATTTGGGTTCTGCAAGGACAAGAGATACTGAGGCATAAATAGCAGTGCAGCTCCTTTTGGGATGCATGCACAACTACACGAGCAACTCGCCTCATCAGTGTCAACTATTGTTCCTTGGTTATTGGCGTTGTGCGTTGCAAGAGTCCTAATATGTTCTTCCCTTTATTTCCAGCTATCATTTATCAGTGGCTTAACCAACTATTTAATTACTTCATTCTCTGTCATCATGGTACTTGTTTAACTAAAAATCCCCCATCGGATACAAATGTATGTGTCGTTTGATTATAAAATGGTTCCGCCGCGGCAGCATTTTTCGGTCCATGATGGCCATATAAGCATGCTCTTTCTACCCTTACCGATGAATCTTTCTTCATGAAATACCATTCGTTTGACAGATTTGGCATGTGGTTCGACAAAATGCCATAAAAAATAAAGGTTGCAAAAATATAAGGGAGCTTGAAGCTGAATCGGCACTAACCTTGTAAATATTTTTCATAGTGGACAAGACAAATACTACACAGGCCATCGCCACACCCAGTTTCGCTAGATCATCGCAGATGATGCGATGTTTGACAACATATGCATTCTAAACGGACACTCAAGGCCCATAGGGTGACCAGCGTTGTTTCCGTGTTAATCCGGGCCCACAGGGTACGAAAGTTTTTTTCGTCTGTGAGTCCCTATCATGTGGAACCCATGTTAACTGCCGTGATTGCATTGGCTTTCAGGGACGAATATATCGAATCGGGGTTTTCGAGCGTTCTCTCATTGCACCTTGAGTACCCCAAACCCATTAAGGTCGCCTTCCGACGCTCTCTACTAGTCGTCCAGGTGCTTGGGTCATCCTTCTTCTGGCTAGAGTCGCGTTGGCATCGATCCTTTGGACATTTGATTCAATCCTCCAAGAGGGTCTTTCACTGCCCCTACGGCAGATGCTACCTAAAAGAGTTCCGGCATTGAGCGAGCATTTTCTTGGGCTATCCTGATCAAACATCTCGCATGCCTCATTCTACCTTTGAAAACTGAAATTATATCCAGGTAGGATTGATCCGTGGGAAGTCATTCATTTTCCTCAGAAACCCGCAATTCCCAGATCAAAAGTCATATTTCCCGCTCCTCTAGTTTCTTAAACCAGCACGGTTCCTTTTTCCAGCAGGAATACTCCCAAAAAAGGGCTTCCATTCAAAGTGGAAAGAAAGAGACCGGTCCGTTCTCCCTCTTTGCCTAGCGGTTAATTAGAGTGTAGGTCCCCTCCCAGGCCTCACAACCAAGAGTCACTTGTCGAAAGTTGACCAAGAAGACAATAACTATCAAGGCAGGAATAGATAGATGAAACTCTAAACTGTTTCACCATCTTCTATGGTCATTCTTATTTTTCTGAAGTTGAAGTTGTGCTCGCCCATGTAAGCTTCAATAGGTTTGTGGACATCACAACCCCATTCTCCTGTATCTCTTCAACATGCAAGCACTTCGTTAGGGCCGGTGGTTTTCTGGAAGTGGGTTCACTGTTTACGCCTCCATGGAATCTGGCTAGCTCGAAGAGTCCCCAGATGACCTCGAGTTGCTCCTGGCATTCCCAGTGATGTCATTAATGATTGGACCGTTCACCTTGAACGGAAAATCATTGAACAGTAGTGAGGAAGGAGTTGGGTGTTTCCTAACTTCCATTGCGAGAGTGGTTTTTTTAGACCAAGGGATGTTCCACCTACATTGCACCAATGATAATCACTCAAATCAAAAAATGGCTAAATAATTTGAATTTGCAGGCTTGGCTGTGACCAATTGTTTAGGGTGCTTATTTGGTGGCCAAATGACATCCGAGGAGCTCTTTACATACAAAATATATATATCAAATTTTGTCCTCAAAGTTATGTACGCATAGTTTGAGTAGAAGTTGTATTTTTTATATATGAAGCTCATTTGATACTATTTGGTCACCAAACAATGCAAGCACCTCAAACACTTGTTCAATAAATGCCCCAAAGTTTATTTTGCTATTGGTTATCAGTTTACTCTTCAGCGTGGATAAATTGCACTTTGGTGTAGCCACTAATTTTCCGTCCCATCCCGCATCTCTGATGGTAGCAAGCTCGAGGTACCGGTCGGGAGTTTTTAGTTGGAAGGACGTGGCTATCATGACTGCAAGGGCATATCGATGCAGGGGTACTATTCTAGGGACGAAGCCATTAGGAGTTGCTTTTGACAGTGATCCTTTTGACCGGGTATCGCAATACCCAAACATTGCGACATTAACATACATGAATTTGTATGACAGTGGGAAGTAACATTGAATTATGAAAATGACACAGGGAGACAATATTCCCCGGCCCTTTTGGCGCGCACGATGCAAGTAATCTAGAATTGTATGTGTCAACATGTATAGTGTGTGTG
>NC_057812.1:62318502-62319597 GCF_018294505.1 Triticum aestivum
GTACTCCGTAACTCATCCGAAGCGACCCGAACCATTCCGTTGTCCGAATATAACCTTCCAATATGTGAATCTTTATGTCTCGACTATTTTGAGACTCCTTGTCATGTCCATGATCTCATCCAGGACTCCGAACAAACTTCGGTCATCAAATCATATAACTCATAATACAAATCGTCATCGAACGTTAAGCGTGCGGATCCTATGGGTTCGAGAACCATGTATACATGACCGAGACACATCTCCGGTCAATAACCAATAGCAGAACCTGGATGCTCACATTGGCTCCTACATATTGTACGAAGATCTTTGTCATCAGTATGTTACTTGCCCGAGATTCGATCGTCGGTATCATCATACCTTGTTCAATCTCGTTACCGGCAAGTCTCTTTACTCGTAATGGAATGCATCATCCCGCAACTAACTCATTAGTCACATTGCTTGCAAGGCTCATAGTGATGTGCATTACCGAGAGGGCCCTGAGTTGCCTCTCCGATACACGGAGTGACAAATCTTAATTTTGATCTATGCCAACTCAACAAACACCATCGGAGACACCTGTAGAGCATCTTTATAATCACCCACTTATGTTGTGACGTTTTATAGCACACTAAGTGTTCCTCCGGTATTCCGGAGTTGCATAATCTCATAGTCATAGGAACATGTATAAGTCATGAAGAAAGCAATAGCAATAAACTAAACGATCATAGTGCTAAGCTAACAGATGGGTCTTGTCCATCACATCATTCTCTAATGATGTGATCCCGTTCATCAAATGACAACACATGTCTATGGTCAGGGAACTTAACCATCTTTGATTAACGAGCTAGTCTAGTAGAGGCATACTAGGGACACTATGTTTTTCTATGTATTCACATATGTACCAAGTTTCCGGTTAAGACAATTCTAGCATGAATAATGAAAATTTATCATGATGTAAGGAAATATAAATAACAACTTTATTATTGCCTCTAGGGCATATTTCCTTCAGTCTCCCACTTGCACTAGAGTCAATAATCTAGATTACATAGTAATGATTCTAACATCCATGGAGTCTTGGTGCTGATCATGTTTTGCTCGTGAGAGAAGCTTAGTCAA
>NC_057812.1:62319607-62322605 GCF_018294505.1 Triticum aestivum
TTAAGTGCTAAAGTATGTGATGGCAATATATGGAACTAGCTGGCTTGAGATTTGCTACATGGAGGGGAGTACCACTACATCAATCATATCATGCATGATGAGATTGAGCGTACGCAAACTTGTATTATCATGTGTCTACCTTTGAAATATACATAAAAAAGGAAGTAAAACTTGTAGGAAAAATTATTGGCTGGTCAAATAGTTTCATTCTTCTGGAATGTATGACCATATTAATAATGAAGTACTTGATTAGACTAAAGCTTCTACTGAACCCTCTCAGGTAAACGCCATGATGGTGTTGCATTTACCCTTATATGCTTATGTCTGGAACACATGCCCGCTCTGCTTTCGGATTGATCTTGTTAACGAATACGCTGTTCGAGGAATCGTCAGAGTTCTCCCCGGGTTTAAAGTTTATACTGAAATATGTAATTTTGATTAGCAGTATAAGGGTAGGTAAAATGCCATCAAGACATGTATTGACGGTAACGCGCAAGGCGCTCTCATAGGTGTGTAATTTGTGATCTTAAGATGCTCTATGCGCTCATGGTTGTTTGTTGGTTAAATATAATTAGCCATGAGTATATGGAGAACTAGTTGTTAGCTGGTTTTTGGTAAAATCTGTTTTGCTAGCAGTTTTGTGAATAATCAGTATAGGGAAAATACTGGTCGGGATTAGGAAACTGTAAAGATGGACATGCAATTTACTTGTTTGGATGAAATTCCATATTCCTCTGTTTGTGAGTTGTGGAAGGAGGATGGCATGAAAAAAGTTTGGGGCGTGAGGAAGTTAGTTAGGATCCTGTATTGCTAAATCGCGTTTTTGGAAAAACAACAAATAGTAGTTTCTCTACAAATGTGAAATCCAGAGTTTAATTGAAAAAAGTTCTTCATATACGCGGGTAGGTGTACATTTTCTACTTAGTGCATGTCACGCACACCATGATTATCTACTGATTGTTAAGTGCTAAGTATGTGTTGGGAAGATAACCAACTAGTTGGCTTGATATCAGGCACATGCAGGGGAGTACTCCAAAGTCAACTATATATCATGATGGTATCAAGCTTACATAAACATGTATTATCATGCATGTTCGTATGATAGTCCGGTATCAGCTTTGAGATCATGAATGGCAAACTGGAGGGGCTAATTTATGAGTGCGTGTGCTTATAAATAGGGTCTCTAGCTAGCTAGTACTCACCTCAACACAACCACGAGAAAACACTTCCATTTTCCTAGATAGAGCTTTGAGCCGCAACATCCGCCTTCCGCTCTTGCGATGGCTTCCAGCTCCGTGCCTAAGATGGCTGCCGTTTTCATGCTGGCCCTATTCGCTGGCCAGGCGCTGATGGGTACGCCGGCGATGGCAGAAGGACTAGGTAACCGGCACAACCTTTTGGAGAAGTATGATGAGACGCAATGTCGCGGATACGCCACATGCAATATTGTATGCTTCTACCAAGTTTTTCAAGTCTGCATCATCTATAGCCCTGTTGCATTCTGCAACACTTGGGCGTTTGGGTTCTGCAAGGACAAGAGATACTGAGGCATAAATAGCAGTGCAGCTCCTTTTGGGATGCATGCACAACTACACGAGCAACTCGCCTCATCAGTGTCAACTATTGTTCCTTGGTTATTGGCGTTGTGCGTTGCAAGAGTCCTAATATGTTCCTCCCTTTATTTCCAGCTATCATTTATCAGTGGCTTAACCAACTATTTAATTACTTCATTCTCTGTCATCATGGTACTTGTTTAACTAAAAATCCCCCGTCGGATACAAATGTATGTGTCGTTTGATTATAAAATGGTTCCGCCGCGGCAGCATTTTTCGGTCCATGATGGCTATATAAGCATGCTCTTTCTACCCTTACCGATGAATCTTTCTTCATGAAATACCATTCGTTTGACAGATTTGGCATGTGGTTCGACAAAATGCCATAAAAAATAAAGGTTGCAAAAATATAAGGGAGCTTGAAGCTGAATCGGCACTAACCTTGTAAATATTTTTCGTAGTGGACAAGACAAATACTACACAGGCCATCGCCACACCCAGTTTCGCTAGATCATCGCAGATGATGCGATGTTTGACAACATATACATTCTAAACGGACACTCAAGGCCCATAGGGTGACCAGCGTTGTTTCCGTGTTAATCCGGGCCCACAGGGTACGAAAGTTTTTTTCGTCTGTGAGTCCCTATCATGTGGAACCCATGTTAACTGCCGTGATTGCATTGGCTTTCAGGGACGAATATATCGAATCGGGGTTTTCGAGCGTTCTCTCATTGCACCTTGAGTACCCCAAACCCATTAAGGTCGCCTTCCGACGCTCTCTAGTAGTCGTCCAGGTGCTTGGGTCATCCTTCTTCTGGCTAGAGTCGCGTTGGCATCGATCCTTTGGACATTTGATTCAATCCTCCAAGAGGGTCTTTCACTGCCCCTACGGCAGATGCTACCGAAAAGAGTTCCGACATTGAGCGAGCATTTTCTTGGGCTATCCTGATCAAACATCTCGCATGCCTCATTCTACCTTTGAAAACTGAAATTATATCCAGGTAGGATTGATCCGTGGGAAGTCATTCATTTTCCTCAGAAACCCGCAATTCCCAGATCAAAAGTCATATTTCCCGCTCCTCTAGTTTCTTAAACCAGCACGGTTCCTTTTTCCAGCAGGAATACTCCCAAAAAAGGGCTTCCATTCAAAGTGGAAAGAAAGAGACCGGTCCGTTCTCCCTCTTTGCCTAGCGGTTAATTAGAGTGTAGGTCCCCTCCCAGGCCTCGCAACCAAGAGTCACTTGTCGAAAGTTGACCAAGAAGACAATAACTATCAAGGCAGGAATAGATAGATGAAACTCTAAACTGTTTCACCATCTTCTATGGTCATTCTTATTTTTCTGAAGTTGAAGTTGTGCTCGCCCATGTAAGCTTCAATAGGTTTGTGGACATCACAACCCCATTCTCCTGTATCTCTTCAACATGCAAGCACTTCGTTAGGGCCG
>NC_057812.1:62326610-62328456 GCF_018294505.1 Triticum aestivum
CTCTAGCTAGCTAGTACTCACCTCAACACAACCACGAGAAAACACTTCCATTTTTCTAGATAGAGCTTTGAGCCGCAACATCCGCCTTCCGCTCTTGCGATGGCTTCCAGCTCCGTGCCTAAGATGGCTGCCGTTTTCATGCTGGCCCTATTCGCTGGCCAGGCGCTGATGGCTACGCCGGCGATGGCAGAAGGACTAGGTAACCGGCACAACCTTTTGGAGAAGTATGATGAGACGCAATGTCGCGGATACGCCACATGCAATATTGTATGCTTCTACCAAGTTTTTCAAGTCTGCATCATCTATAGCCCTGTTGCATTCTGCAACACTTGGGCGTTTGGGTTCTGCAAGGACAAGAGATACTGAGGCATAAATAGCAGTGCAGCTCCTTTTGGGATGCATGCACAACTACACGAGCAACTCGCCTCATCAGTGTCAACTATTGTTCCTTGGTTATTAGCGTTGTGCGTTGCAAGAGTACTAATATGTTCCTCCCTTTATTTCCAGCTATCATTTATCAGTGGCTTAACCAACTATTTAATTACTTCATTCTCTGTCATCATGGTACTTGTTTAACTAAAAATCCCCCATCGGATACAAATGTATGTGTCGTTTGATTATAAAATGGTTCCGCCGCGGCAGCATTTTTCGGTCCATGATGGCCATATAAGCATGCTCTTTCTACCCTTACCGATGAATCTTTCTTCATGAAATACCATTCGTTTGACAGATTTGGCATGTGGTTCGACAAAATGCCATAAAAAATAAAGGTTGCAAAAATATAAGGGAGCTTGAAGCTGAATCGGCACTAACCTTGTAAATATTTTTCATAGTGGACAAGACAAATACTACACAGGCCATCGCCACACCCAGTTTCGCTAGATCATCGCAGATGATGCGATGTTTGACAACATATGCATTCTAAACGGACACTCAAGGCCCATAGGGTGACCAGCGTTGTTTCCGTGTTAATCCGGGCCCACAGGGTACGAAAGTTTTTTTCGTCTGTGAGTCCCTATCATGTGGAACCCATGTTAACTGCCGTGATTGCATTGGCTTTCAGGGACGAATATATCGAATCGGGGTTTTCGAGTGTTCTCTCATTGCACCTTGAGTACCCCAAACCCATTAAGGTCGCCTTCCGACGCTCTCTAGTAGTCGTCCAGGTGCTTGGGTCATCCTTCTTCTGGCTAGAGTCGCGTTGGCATCGATCCTTTGGACATTTGATTCAATCCTCCAAGAGGGTCTTTCACTGCCCCTACGGCAGATGCTACCGAAAAGAGTTCGGCATTGAGCGAGCATTTTCTTGGGCTATCCTGATCAAACATCTCGCATGCCTCATTCTACCTTTGAAAACTGAAATTATATCCAGGTAGGATTGATCCGTGGGAAGTCATTCATTTTCCTCAGAAACCCGCAATTCCCAGATCAAAAGTCATATTTCCCGCTCCTCTAGTTTCTTAAACCAGCACGGTTCCTTTTTCCAGCAGGAATACTCCCAAAAAAGGGCTTCCATTCAAAGTGGAAAGAAAGAGACCGGTCCGTTCTCCCTCTTTGCCTAGCGGTTAATTAGAGTGTAGGTCCCCTCCCAGGCCTCACAACCAAGAGTCACTTGTCGAAAGTTGACCAAGAAGACAATAACTATCAAGGCAGGAATAGATAGATGAAACTCTAAACTGTTTCACCATCTTCTATGGTCATTCTTATTTTTCTGAAGTTGAAGTTGTGCTCGCCCATGTAAGCTTCAATAGGTTTGTGGACATCACAACCCCATTCTCCTGTATCTCTTCAACATGCAAGCACTTCGTTAGGGCCGGTGGTTTTCTGGAAGTGGGTTCACTGTTTA
>NC_057812.1:62330018-62330566 GCF_018294505.1 Triticum aestivum
AAATTTTTTGCCTACGATCACGCAAGATCTATCTAGGAGAAGCGTAGCAACGAGCGGGTAGAGTGTGTCCATGCGTACCCTCGTAGACTGAAAGCGGAAGTGTTTAGTAACGCGGTTGATGTAGTCGAACGTCTTCGCGATCCAACCGATCCAAGTACTGAATGTACGGCACCTCCGCGATCAGCACACGTTTAGCTCGGTGACATCCGTCGTACTCTTGATCCAGTTGAGTCCGAGGGAGAGTTCCGTCAGCACGGCGGTGTGGTGACGGTGATTTTGAAGTTACCGGCATAGGGCTTCGCCTAAGCACTATGACGATATGACCGATGTGTGTAACTGTGGAGAGGGGCACCGCACACGGCCACTTATATAAAGGAGGGGAGGGAAGAGGTGGCCGGCCCAAGGGGGCATGCCAGGTGTGGGGAATCCTATTAGGACTCCCCAGTCCAAGTAGGATTCCCCTCTTTCCAATTCCTAGTAGGAGAAGGAGGGAAGGATGAGGAGGAGAGAAGGAAAGGGGGGCTTCCCCCCAAACCCTAGTGCAATTC
>NC_057812.1:62330576-62331887 GCF_018294505.1 Triticum aestivum
GTAACCCCTGGTACTCCGAAACTCATCCGAAGCGACCCGAACCATTCCGTTGTCCGAATGTAACCTTCCAATATGTGAATCTTTATGTCTCGACTATTTTGAGACTCCTTGTCATGTCCATGATCTCATCCGGGACTCCGAACAAACTTCAGTCATCAAATCATATAACTCATAATACAAATCGTCATCGAACGTTAAGCGTGCGGACCCTACGGGTTCAAGAACTATGTAGACATGACCGAGACACATCTCCGGTCAATAACCAATAGCGGAACCTGGATGCTCACATTGGCTCCTACATATTCTACGAAGATCTTTGTCATCAGTATGTTACTTGCCCGAGATTCGATCGTCGGTATCATCATACCTTGTTCAATCTCGTTACCGGCAAGTCTCTTTACTCGTAATGGAATGCATCATCCCGCAACTAACTCACATTGCTTGCAAGGCTCATAGTGATGTGCATTACCGAGAGGGCCCCGAGTTACCTCTCTGATACACGGAGTGACAAATCTTAATTTTGATCTATGCCAACTCAACAAACACCATCGGAGACACCTGTAGAGCATCTTTATAATCACCCACTTACGTTGTGACGTTTTATAGCACACTAAGTGTTCCTCCGGTATTCTGGAGTTGCATAATCTCATAGTCATAGGAACATGTATAAGTCATGAAGAAAGCAATACCAATAAACTAAACGATCATAGTGCTAAGCTAACAGATGGGTCTTGTCCATCACATCATTCTCTAATGATGTGATCCCGTTCATCAAATGACAACACATGTCTATGGTCAGGGAACTTAACCATCTTTGATTAACGAGCTAGTCTAGTAGAGGCATACTAGGGACACTATGTTTTTCTATGTATTCACATATGTACCAAGTTTCCAGTTAAGACAATTCTAGCATGAATAATGAAAATTTATCATGATGTAAGGAAATATAAATAACAACTTTATTATTGCCTCTAGGGCATATTTCCTTCAGTCTCCCACTTGCACTAGAGTCAATAATCTAGATTACATAGTAATGATTCTAACATCCATGGAGTCTTGGTGCTGATCATGTTTTGCTCGTGAGAGAAGCTTAGTCAACGGGTCTGCAATATTCAGATCCGTATGTATTTTGCAAATCTCTATGTCTCCTTCCTTGACTTGATCGGCATTGAAGCGTCTCTTGATGTGCTTTGTTCTCTTGTGAAATCTGGATTCCTTTGCCATGGCAATTGCACCAGTATTGTCACAACAGATTTTCATTGGATCTGATGCACTAGGTATGACACCTAGATCGGATATGAACTCCTTCAT
>NC_057812.1:62331897-62333056 GCF_018294505.1 Triticum aestivum
AACCCCTGGTACTCCGTAACTCATCCGAAGCGACCCGAACCATTCCGTTGTCCGAATATAACCTTCCAATATGTGAATCTTTATGTCTCGACTATTTTGAGACTCCTTGTCATGTCCATGATCTCATCCGGGACTCCGAACAAACTTCGGTCATCAAATCATATAACTCATAATACAAATCGTCATCGAACGTTAAGCGTGCGGATCCTATGGGTTCGAGAACTATGTATACATGACCGAGACACATCTCCGGTCAATAACCAATAGCAGAACCTGGATGCTCACATTGGCTCCTACATATTCTACGAAGATCTTTGTCATCAGTATGTTACTTGCCCGAGATTCTATCGTCGGTATCATCATACCTTGTTCAATCTCGTTACCGGCAAGTCTCTTTACTCGTAATGGAATGCATCATCCCGCAACTAACTCATTAGTCACATTGCTTGCAAGGCTCATAGTGATGTGCATTATCGAGAGGGCCCTGAGTTGCCTCTCCGATACACGGAGTGACAAATCTTAATTTTGATCTATGCCAACTCAACAAACACCATCGGAGACACCTGTAGAGCATCTTTATAATCACCCACTTACGTTGTGACGTTTTATAGCACACTAAGTGTTCCTCCGGTATTCCGGAGTTGCATAATCTCATAGTCATAGGAACATGTATAAGTCATGAAGAAAGCAATAGCAATAAACTAAACGATCATAGTGCTAAGCTAACAGATGGGTCTGGTCCATCGCATCATTCTCTAATGATGTGATCCCGTTCATCAAATGACAACACATGTCTATGGTCAGGGAACTTAACCATCTTTGATTAACGAGCTAGTCTAGTAGAGGCATACTAGGGACACTATGTTTTTCTATGTATTCACATATGTACCAAGTTTCCGGTTAAGACAATTCTAGCATGAATAATGAAAATTTATCATGATGTAAGGAAATATAAATAACAACTTTATTATTGCCTCTAGGGCATATTTCCTTCAGTCTCCCACTTGCACTAGAGTCAATAATCTAGATTACATAGTAATGATTCTAACATCCATGGAGTCTTGGTGCTGATCATGTTTTGCTCGTGAGAGAAGCTTAGTCAACGGGTCTGCAATATTCAGATCCGTATGTATTTTGCAAATCTCTATGTCTCCTTCCT
>NC_057812.1:62340551-62345999 GCF_018294505.1 Triticum aestivum
GGAGTTGCATAATCTCATAGTCATAGGAACATGTATAAGTCATGAAGAAAGCAATAGCAATAAACTAAACGATCATAGTGCTAAGCTAACAGATGGGTCTTGTCCATCACATCATTCTCTAATGATGTGATCCCGTTCATCAAATGACAACACATGTCTATGGTCAGGGAACTTAACCATCTTTGATTAACGAGCTAGTCTAGTAGAGGCATACTAGGGACACTATGTTTTTCTATGTATTCACATATGTACCAAGTTTCCGGTTAAGACAATTCTAGCATGAATAATGAAAATTTATCATGATGTAAGGAAATATAAATAACAACTTTATTATTGCCTCTAGGGCATATTTCCTTCAGTCTCCCACTTGCACTAGAGTCAATAATCTAGATTACATAGTAATGATTCTAACATCCATGGAGTCTTGGTGCTGATCATGTTTTGCTCGTGAGAGAAGCTTAGTCAACGGGTCTGCAATATTCAGATCCGTATATATTTTGCAAATCTCTATGTCTCCTTCCTCGACTTGATCGGCATTGAAGCGTCTCTTGATGTGCTTTGTTCTCTTGTGAAATCTGGATTCCTTTGCCATGGCAATTGCACCAGTATTGTCACAACAGATTTTCATTGGATCTGATGCACTAGGTATGACACCTAGATCGGATATGAACTCCTTCATCTAGACTCCTTCATTTGCTGCTTCCGAAGCAGCTATGTATTCCGCTTCACACGTAGATCCCGCCATGACGCTTTGCTTAGAATTGCACTTCGGTGTAGCCACAATTTTTCCTTCCCATCCCGCATCTCCGATGGTAGCAAGATCGAGTTACCGGTCGGGAGTTTTTAGCTGGAAGGACGTGGCGGTTGTGACACCAAGGTCATATCGATGCACGGGTACTATTCTGGGGACGAAGCCATTAGGAGTTACTTTTGACCGTGATCCTTTTGACCGGGTATCGCAATACCCAAACATTGCTACATTAACATACATGAATTTGTATGATAGTGGCAAGTAACATCGAATTATGAAAATGACACAGGTAGACAATCTTCCCCTTATGGCCCCACGATATGAATAACAACCTTACTCCTACTTGTCTATAATTATATCTATCGACGGGTATAGTGTGTGTGAGGGGGGGGGGGGTCTAGCGAGCCTTGTGCGCTAAGTTTCTAGCACATTTGGTGACCAGTCTTAACCAAATGTGCAAGTTCAGATCTAGTCTAGGCCTGAAGCTAGGGCTTCCATTAAGTCATCTTGGCCCTCCAAGCAGAAGTTGTCATCTCTTGTTCATGGCGCTAATGTATTTATAAATGGTCTGGGGTCAGTTGGATGCCTTCCTTTCCTAGCCTCCCATTCATGAAAAGCTTGATAATTCCACTGTCATGACATGTCCTCCCTCCTTCCAAGGAGTTCCAGGGGGTACACGTCATCCTAATTTCACTGCTAGGAGTGACTCTCCGTGGGAGTGGGTTTGACATTCGCGAAAGTTTCCTTCAGGCTTACGCGGCTTGGCATGGGCCCGATCCACCTTTTGCCTACAACATATGACCTACCCGGAGACTACACCTTCACACATGGTGAGTAAACAACTCCTTGGTTGCCCGCTCCACCTAGATACGTGCCGCCAAAAGAAACTCCCGATGTTCCTGTAGCTGAAGTGACGACCAGATCTGAACCCGGTGGATACTTGAGCAGATAACTTGGAGAGGAGAATATATCTTCTTTCATCAAATATCACATTATTTGTACGTAACTACATTGACTATCAAATTTTGCATTCGTAATATATTTCTCACATTTTGCTAAAACCAAAATATTTTTTAACACACATGAAATTTCCATGTAACGATTTGCGTAAAACATCATCTACACAACTAATGAATCAACTGGGATGCAACATGCATATATCTAATTAGCTCGTGGTAATTGTTTAAATATGTCAAGTTGAATCAATGATAAATAAAAAAACAAAATAGGAAATTAAGTATAAAATATTTCAACATCAATTAATGTGGATGACAGGCATAAGGTAACCATGACTCCCTCACAGGTTGGTAGAACAAAGGGTAGGGTTGATTTTATATCCGTGTGTTGCTTCCGATAATTTACCCGTCGGCAAACAGAAAGAACAATGATAGATCAAACTATGTGCTTTTGGGTAGCAGCATACGTGAAACACAGTTGAAGAAATGTAATGATGGTATGTCATGAAAGGCTTTCCTAGGCATGTAATGTATGATCTCAATATGCGCTTTACACACTTACCTAAGTTGACAACTAACTCTATAATGCCATTAAGACTTGAACACTATTGTCCTGTACTATTTTGGACGTAATAATGAATCATGGTGCCATGGTGGTAGTATATTTTAGACTCGGAACATGGCATACACAAGGATCATCTATCGATTATTAATTAAGTGCTAAAGTATGTGATGGCAATATACGGAACTAGCTGGCTTGAGATTTGCTACATGGAGGGGAGTACCACTACATCAATCATATCATGCATGATGAGATTGAGCGTACGCAAACTTGTATTATCATGTGTCTACTTTTGAAATATATATAAAAAAGGAAGTAAAACTTGTAGGAAAAATTACTGGCTGGTCAAATAGTTTCATTCTTCTGGAATGTATGACCATATTAATAATGAAGTACTTGATTAGACTAAAGCTTCTACTGAACCCTCTCAGGTAAACGCCATGATGGTGTTGCATTTACCCTTATATGCTTATGTCTGGAACACATGCCCGCTCTGCTTTCGGATTGTTCTTGTTAACGAATACGCTGTTCGAGTAATCGTCAGAGTTCTCCCCGGGTTTAAAGTTTATACTGAAATATGTAATTTTGATTAGCAGTATAAGGGTAGGTAAAATGCCATCAAGACATGTATTGACGGTAACGCGCAAGGCGCTCTCATAGGTGTGTAATTTGTGATCTTCAGATGCTCTAGGCGCTCGTGGTTGTTTGTTGGTTAAATATAATTAGCCATGAGTATATGGAAAACTAGTTGTTAGCTGGTTTTTGGTAAAATCTGTTTTGCTAGCAGTTTTGTGAATAATCAGTATAGGGAAAATACTGGTCGGGATTAGGAAACTGTAAAGATGGACATGCGATTTACTTGTTTGGATAAAATTCCATATTCCTCTCTATGTGAGTTGTGGAAGGAGGATGGCATGAAAAAAGTTTGGGGCGTGAGGAAGTTAGTTAGGATCCTGTATTGCTAAATCGCGTTTTTGGAAAAACAACAAATAGTAGTTTCTCTACAAATGTGAAATCCAGAGTTTAATTGAAAAAAGTTCTTCATATACGCGGGTAGGTGTACATTTTCTACTTAGTGCATGTCACGCACACCACGATTATCTACTGATTGTTAAGTGCTAAGTATGTGTTGGGAAGATAACCAACTAGTTAGCTTGATATCAGGCACATGCAGGGGAGTACTCCAAAGTCAACTATATATCATGATGGTATCAAGCTTACATAAACATGTATTATCATGCATGTTCGTATGATAGTCCAGTATCAGCTTTGAGATCATGAATGGCAAACTGGAGGGGCTAATTTATGAGTGCGTGTGCTTATAAATAGGGTCTCTAGCTAGCTAGTACTCACATCAACACAACCACGAGAAAACACTTCCATTTTTCTAGATAGAGCTTTGAGCCGCAACATCCGCCTTCCGCTCTTGCGATGGCTTCCAGCTCCGTGCCTAAGATGGCTGCCGTTTTCATGCTGGCCCTATTCGCTGGCCAGGCGCTGATGGCTACGCTGGCGACGGCAGAAGGATTAGGTAACCGGCACAACCTTTTGGAGAAGTATGATGAGACGCAATGTCGCGGATACGCCACATGCAATATTGTATGCTTCTACCAAGTTTTTCAAGTCTGCATCATCTATAGCCCTGTTGCATTCTGCAACACTTGGGCATTTGGGTTCTGCAAGGACAAGAGATACTGAGGCATAAATAGCAGTGCAGCTCCTTTTGGGATGCATGCACAACTACACGAGCAACTCGCCTCATCAGTGTCAACTATTGTTCCTTGGTTATTGGCGTTGTGCGTTGCAAGAGTCCTAATATGTTCTTCCCTTTATTTCCAGCTATCATTTATCAGTGGCTTAACCAACTATTTAATTACTTCATTCTCTGTCATCATGGTACTTGTTTAACTAAAAATCCCCCATCGGATACAAATGTATGTGTCGTTTGATTATAAAATGGTTCCGCCGCGGCAGCATTTTTCGGTCCATGATGGCAATATAAGCATGCTCTTTCTACCCTTACCGATGAATCTTTCTTCATGAAATACCATTCGTTTGACAGATTTGGCATGTGGTTCGACAAAATGCCATAAAAAATAAAGGTTGCAAAAATATAAGGGAGCTTGAAGCTGAATCGGCACTAACCTTGTAAATATTTTTCATAGTGGACAAGACAAATACTACACAGGCCATCGCCACACCCAGTTTCGCTAGATCATCGCAGATGATGCGATGTTTGACAACATATGCATTCTAAACGGACACTCAAGGCCCATAGGGTGACCAGCGTTGTTTCCGTGTTAATCCGGGCCCACAGGGTACGAAAGTTTTTTTCGTCTGCGAGTCCCTATCATGTGGAACCCATGTTAACTGCCGTGATTGCATTGGCTTTCAGGGACGAATATATCGAATCGGGGTTTTCGAGCGTTCTCTCATTGCACCTTGAGTACCCCAAACCCATTAAGGTCGCCTTCCGACGCTCTCTAGTAGTCGTCCAGGTGCTTGGGTCATCCTTCTTCTGGCTAGAGTCGCGTTGGCATCGATCCTTTGGACATTTGATTCAATCCTCCAAGAGGGTCTTTCACTGCCCCTACGGCAGATGCTACCGAAAAGAGTTCCGGCATTGAGCGAGCATTTTCTTGGGCTATCCTGATCAAACATCTCGCATGCCTCATTCTACCTTTGAAAACTGAAATTATATCCAGGTAGGATTGATCCGTGGGAAGTCATTCATTTTCCTCAGAAACCCGCAATTCCCAGATCAAAAGTCATATTTCCCGCTCCTCTAGTTTCTTAAACCAGCACGGTTCCTTTTTCCAGCAGGAATACTCCCAAAAAAGGGCTTCCATTCAAAGTGGAAAGAAAGAGACCGGTCCGTTCTCCCTCTTTGCCTAGCGGTTAATTAGAGTGTAGGTCCCCTCCCAGGCCTCACAACCAAGAGTCACTTGTCGAAAGTTGACCAAGAAGACAATAACTATCAAGGCAGGAATAGATAGATGAAACTCTAAACTGTTTCACCATCTTCTATGGTCATTCTTATTTTTCTGAAGTTGAAGTTGTGCTCGCCCATGTAAGCTTCAATAGGTTTGTGGACATCACAACCCCATTCTCCTGTATCTCTTCAACATGCAAGCACTTCGTTAGGGCCGGTGGTTTTCTGGAAGTGGGTTCACTGTTTA
>NC_057812.1:62348035-62349668 GCF_018294505.1 Triticum aestivum
CTCCGAACAAACTTCGGTCATCAAATCATATAACTCATAATTAAAATCGTCATCGAACGTTAAGCGTGCAGATCCTATGGGTTCGAGAACTATGTATACATGACCGAGACACATCTCCGGTCAATAACCAATAGCAGAACCTGGATGCTCACATTGGCTCCTACATATTCTACGAAGATCTTTGTCATCAGTATGTTACTTGCCCGAGATTCGATCGTCGGTATCATCATACCTTGTTCAATCTCGTTACCGGCAAGTCTCTTTACTCGTAATGGAATGCATCATCCTGCAACTAACTCATTAGTCACATTGCTTGCAAGGCTCATAGTGATGTGCATTACGGAGAGGGCCCTGAGTTGCCTCTCCGATACACGGAGTGACAAATCTTAATTTTGATCTATGCCAACTCAACAAACACCATCGGAGACACCTGTAGAGCATCTTTATAATCACCCACTTACGTTGTGACGTTTTATAGCACACTAAGTGTTCCTCCGGTATTCCGGAGTTGCATAATCTCATAGTCATAGGAACATGTATAAGTCATGAAGAAAGCAATAGCAATAAACTA
The DNA here is from genome assembly GCF_018294505.1 of Triticum aestivum. Classification (NCBI taxonomy): domain Eukaryota; kingdom Viridiplantae; phylum Streptophyta; class Magnoliopsida; order Poales; family Poaceae; genus Triticum; species Triticum aestivum. The sequence continues at coordinate 62,348,607 of NC_057812.1, forward strand.
AACGATCATAGTGCTAAGCTAACAGATGCATCTTGTCCATCGCATCATTCTCTAATGATGTGATCCCGTTCATCAAATGACAACACATGTCTATGGTCAGGGAACTTAACCATCTTTGATTAACGAGCTAGTCTAGTAGAGGCATACTAGGGACACTATGTTTTTCTATGTATTCACATATGTACCAAGTTTCCGGTTAAGACAATTCTAGCATGAATAATGAAAATTTATCATGATGTAAGGAAATATAAATAACAACTTTATTATTGCCTCTAGGGCATATTTCCTTCAGTCTCCCACTTGCACTAGAGTCAATAATCTAGATTACATAGTAACGATTCTAACATCCATGGAGTCTTGGTGCTGATCATGTTTTGCTCGTGAGAGAAGCTTAGTCAACGGGTCTGCAATATTCAGATCCGTATGTATTTTGCAAATCTCTATGTCTCCTTCCTCGACTTGATCGGCATTGAAGCGTCTCTTGATGTGCTTTGTTCTTTTGTGAAATCTGGATTCCTTTGCCATGGCAATTGCACCAGTATTGTCACAACAGATTTTCATTGGATCTGATGCACTAGGTATGACACCTAGATCGGATATGAACTCCTTCATCTAGACTCCTTCATTTGCTGCTTCCGAAGCAGCTATGTATTCCGCTTCACACGTAGATCCCGCCATGACGCTTTGCTTAGAATTGCACTTCGGTGTAGCCACAACTTTTCCTTCCCATCCCGCATCTCCGATGGTAGCAAGATCGAGTTACCGGTCGGGAGTTTTTAGCTGGAAGGACGTGGCGGTTGTGACACCAAGGTCATATCGATGCACGGGTACTATTCTGGGGACGAAGCCATTAGGAGTTACTTTTGACCGTGATCCTTTTGACCGGGTATCGCAATACCCAAACATTGCTACATTAACATACATGAATTTGTATGATAGTGGCAAGTAACATCGAATTATGAAAATGACACAGGTAGACAATCTTCCCCTTATGGCCCCACGATATGAATAACAATCTTACTCCTACTTGTCTATAATTATATCTATCGACGGGTATAGTGT
>NC_057812.1:62349678-62353982 GCF_018294505.1 Triticum aestivum
GGGGTCTAGCGAGCCTTGTGCGCTAAGTTTCTAGCACATTTGGTGACCAGTCTTAACCAGATGTGCAAGTTCAGATCTAGTCTAGGCCTGAAGCTAGGGCTTCCATTAAGTCATCTTGGCCCTCCAAGCAGAAGTTGTCATCTCTTGTTCATGGCGCTACTGTATTTATAAATGGTCTGGGGTCAGTTGGATGCCTTCCTTTCCTAGCCTCCCATTCGTGAAAAGCTTGATAATTCCACTGTCATGACATGTCCTCCCTCCTTCCAAGGAGTTCCAGGGGGTACACGTCATCCTAATTTCACTGCTAGGAGTGACTCTCCGTGGGAGTGGGTTTGACATTCGCGAAAGTTTCCTTCAGGCTTACGCGGCTTGGCATGGGCCCGATCCACCTTTTGCCTACAACATATGACCTACCCGGAGACTACACCTTCACACATGGTGAGTAAACAACTCCTTGGTTGCCCGCTCCACCTAGATACGTGCCGCCAAAAGAAACTCCCGATGTTCCTGTAGCTGAAGTGATGACCAGATCTGAACCCCGTGGATACTTGAGCAGATAACTTGGAGAGGAGAATATATCTTCTTTCATCAAATATCACATTATTTGTACGTAACTACATTGACTATCAAATTTTGCATTCGTAATATATTTCTCACATTTTGCTAAAACCAAAATATTTTTTAACACACATGAAATTTCCATGTAACGATTTGCGTAAAACATCATCTACACAACTAATGAATCAACTGGGATGCAACATGCATATATCTAATTAGCTCGTGGTAATTGTTTAAATATGTCAAGTTGAATCAATGATAAATAAAAAAACAAAATAGGAAATTAAGTATAAAATATTTCAACATCAATTAATGTGGATGACAGGCATAAGGTAACCATGACTCCCTCACAGGTTGGTAGAACAAAGGGTAGGGTTGATTTTATATCCGTGTGTTGCTTCCGATAATTTACCCGTCGGCAAACAGAAAGAACAATGATAGATCAAACTATGTGCTTTTGGGTAGCAGCATAAGCGAAACACAGTTGAAGAAATGTAATGATGGTATGTCATGAAAGGCTTTCCTAGGCATGTAATGTATGATCTCAATATGCGCTTTACACACTTACCTAAGTTGACAACTAACTCTATAATGCCATTAAGACTTGAACACTATTGTCCTGTACTATTTTGGACGTAATAATGAATCATGGTGCCATGGTGGTAGTATATTTTAGACTCGAAACATGGCATACACAAGGATCATCTATCGATTATTAATTAAGTGCTAAAGTATGTGATGGCAATATATGGAACTAGCTGGCTTGAGATTTGCTACATGGAGGGGAGTACCACTACATCAATCATATCATGCATGATGAGATTGAGCGTACGCAAACTTGTATTATCATGTGTCTACTTTTGAAATATATATAAAAAAGGAAATAAACTTGTAGGAAAAATTACTGGCTGGTCAAATAGTTTCATTCTTCTGGAATGTATGACCATATTAATAATGAAGTACTTGATTAGACTAAAGCTTCTACTGAACCCTCTCAGGTAAACGCCATGATGGTGTTGCATTTACCCTTATATGCTTATGTCTGGAACACATGCCCGCTCTGCTTTCGGATTGATCTTGTTAACGAATACGCTGTTCGAGGAATCGTCAGAGTTCTCCCCGGGTTTAAAGTTTATACTGAAATATGTAATTTTGATTAGCAGTATAAGGGTAGGTAAAATGCCATCAAGACATGTATTGACGGTAACGCGCAAGGCGCTCTCATAGGTGCGTAATTTGTGATCTTCAGATGCTCTATGCGCTCGTGGTTGTTTGTTGGTTAAATATAATTAGCCATGAGTATATGGAAAACTAGTTGTTAGCTGGTTTTTGGTAAAATCTGTTTTGCTAGCAGTTTTGTGAATAATCAGTATAGGGAAAATACTGGTCGGGATTAGGAAACTGTAAAGATGGACATGCGATTTACTTGTTTGGATAAAATTCCATATTCCTCTCTCTGTGAGTTGTGGAAGGAGGATGGCATGAAAAAAGTTTGGGGCGTGAGGAAGTTAGTTAGGATCCTGTATTGCTAAATCGCGTTTTTGGAAAAACAACAAATAGTAGTTTCTCTACAAATGTGAAATCCAGAGTTTAATTGAAAAAAGTTCTTCATATACGCGGGTAGGTGTACATTTTCCACTTAGTGCATGTCACGCACACCACGATTATCTACTGATTGTTAAGTGCTAAGTATGTGTTGGGAAGATAACCAACTAGTTGGCTTGATATCAGGCACATGCAGGGGAGTACTCCAAAGTCAACTATATATCATGATGGTATCAAGCTTACATAAACATGTATTATCATGCATGTTCGTATGATAGTCCAGTATCAGCTTTGAGATCATGAATGGCAAACTGGAGGGGCTAATTTATGAGTGCGTGTGCTTATAAATAGGGTCTCTAGCTAGCTAGTACTCACATCAACACAACCACGAGAAAACACTTCCATTTTTCTAGATAGAGCTTTGAGCCGCAACATCCGCCTTCCGCTCTTGCGATGGCTTCCAGCTCCGTGCCTAAGATGGCTGCCGTTTTCATGCTGGCCCTATTCGCTGGCCAGGCGCTGATGGCTACGCTGGCGACGGCAGAAGGACTAGGTAACCGGCACAACCTTTTGGAGAAGTATGATGAGACGCAATGTCGCGGATACGCCACATGCAATATTGTATGCTTCTACCAAGTTTTTCAAGTCTGCATCATCTATAGCCCTGTTGCATTCTGCAACACTTGGGCATTTGGGTTCTGCAAGGACAAGAGATACTGAGGCATAAATAGCAGTGCAGCTCCTTTTGGGATGCATGCACAACTACACGAGCAACTCGCCTCATCAGTGTCAACTATTGTTCCTTGGTTATTAGCGTTGTGCGTTGCAAGAGTCCTAATATGTTCCTCCCTTTATTTCCAGCTATCATTTATCAGTGGCTTAACCAACTATTTAATTACTTCATTCTCTGTCATCATGGTACTTGTTTAACTAAAAATCCCCCATCGGATACAAATGTATGTGTCGTTTGATTATAAAATGGTTCCGCCGCGGCAGCATTTTTCGGTCCATGATGGCCATATAAGCATGCTCTTTCTACCCTTACCGATGAATCTTTCTTCATGAAATACCATTCGTTTGACAGATTTGGCATGTGGTTCGACAAAATGCCATAAAAAATAAAGGTTGCAAAAATATAAGGGAGCTTGAAGCTGAATCGGCACTAACCTTGTAAATATTTTTCATAGTGGACAAGACAAATACTACACAGGCCATCGCCACACCCAGTTTCGCTAGATCATCGCAGATGATGCGATGTTTGACAACATATGCATTCTAAACGGACACTCAAGGCCCATAGGGTGACCAGCGTTGTTTCCGTGTTAATCCGGGCCCATAGGGTACGAAAGTTTTTTTCGTCTGTGAGTCCCTATCATGTGGAACCCATGTTAACTGCCGTGATTGCATTGGCTTTCAGGGACGAATATATCGAATCGGGGTTTTCGAGCGTTCTCTCATTGCACCTTGAGTACCCCAAACCCATTAAGGTCGCCTTCCGACGCTCTCTAGTAGTCGTCCAGGTGCTTGGGTCATCCTTCTTCTGGCTAGAGTCGCGTTGGCATCGATCCTTTGGACATTTGATTCAATCCTCCAAGAGGGTCTTTCACTGCCCCTACGACAGATGCTACCGAAAAGAGTTCCGGCATTGAGCGAGCATTTTCTTGGGCTATCCTGATCAAACATCTCGCATGCCTCATTCTACCTTTGAAAACTGAAATTATATCCAGGTAGGATTGATCCGTGGGAAGTCATTCATTTTCCTCAGAAACCCGCAATTCCCAGATCAAAAGTCATATTTCCCGCTCCTCTAGTTTCTTAAACCAGCACGGTTCCTTTTTCCAGCAGGAATACTCCCAAAAAAGGGCTTCCATTCAAAGTGGAAAGAAAGAGACCGGTCCGTTCTCCCTCTTTGCCTAGCGGTTAATTAGAGTGTAGGTCCCCTCCCAGGCCTCACAACCAAGAGTCACTTGTCGAAAGTTGACCAAGAAGACAATAACTATCAAGGCAGGAATAGATAGATGAAACTCTAAACTGTTTCACCATCTTCTATGGTCATTCTTATTTTTCTGAAGTTGAAGTTGTGCTCGCCCATGTAAGCTTCAATAGGTTTGTGGACATCACAACCCCATTCTCCTGTATCTCTTCAACATGCAAGCACTTCGTTAGGGCCGGTGGTTTTCTGGAAGTGGGTTCACTGTTTA
>NC_057812.1:62355644-62357408 GCF_018294505.1 Triticum aestivum
CCTGGTACTCCGAAACTCATCCGAAGCGACCCGAACCATTCCGTTGTCCGAATGTAACCTTCCAATATGTGAATCTTTATGTCTCGACTATTTTAAGACTCCTTGTCATGTCCATGATCTCATCCGGGACTCCGAACAAACTTCATTCATCAAATCATATAACTCATAATACAAATCGTCATCGAACGTTAAGCGTGCGGACCCTACGGGTTCAAGAACTATGTAGACATGACCGAGACACATCTCCGGTCAATAACCAATAGCGGAACCTGGATGCTCACATTGGCTCCTACATATTCTACGAAGATCTTTGTCATCAGTATGTTACTTGCCCGAGATTCGATCGTCGGTATCATCATACCTTGTTCAATCTCGTTACCGGCAAGTCTCTTTACTCGTAATGGAATGCATCATCCCGCAACTAACTCATTAGTCACATTGCTTGCAAGGCTCATAGTGATGTGCATTATCGAGAGGGCCCTGAGTTACCTCTCTGATACACGGAGTGACAAATCTTAATTTTGATCTATGCCAACTCAACAAACACCATCGGAGACACCTGTAGATCATCTTTATAATCACCCACTTACGTTGTGACGTTTTGTAGCACACTAAGTGTTCCTCCGGTATTCTGGAGTTGCATAATCTCATAGTCATAGGAACATGTATAAGTCATGAAGAAATCAATAGCAATAAACTAAACGATCATAGTGCTAAGCTAACAGATGGGTCTTGTCCATCACATCATTCTCTAATGATGTGATCCCGTTCATCAAATGACAACACATGTCTATGGTCAGGGAACTTAACCATCTTTGATTAACGAGCTAGTCTAGTAGAGGCATACTAGGGACACTATGTTTTTCTATGTATTCACATATGTACCAAGTTTCCGGTTAAGACAATTCTAGCATGAATAATGAAAATTTATCATGATGTAAGGAAATATAAATAACAACTTTATTATTGCCTCTAGGGCATATTTCCTTCAGTCTCCCACTTGCACTAGAGTCAATAATCTAGATTACATAGTAATGATTCTAACATCCATGGAGTCTTGATGCTGATCATGTTTTGCTCGTGAGAGAAGCTTAGTCAATGGGTCTGCAATATTCAGATCCGTATGTATTTTGCAAATCTCTATGTCTCCTTCCTTGACTTGATCGGCATTGAAGCGTCTCTTGATGTGCTTTGTTCTCTTGTGAAATCTGGATTCCTTTGCCATGGCAATTGCACCAGTATTGTCACAACAGATTTTCATTGGATCTGATGCACTAGGTATGACACCTAGATCGGATATGAACTCCTTCATTTGCTGCTTCCGAAGCAGCTATGTATTCCGCTTCACACGTAGATCCCGCCATGACGCTTTGCTTAGAATTGCACTTCGGTGTAGCCACAACTTTTCCTTCCCATCCCGCATCTCCGATGGTAGAAAGATCGAGTTACCGGTCGGGAGTTTTTAGCTGGAAGGACGTGGCGGTCGTGACTCCAAGGTCATATCGATGCACGGGTACTATTCTAGGGACGAAGCCATTAGGAGTTACTTTTGACCGTGATCCTTTTGACCGGGTATCGCAATACCCAAACATTGCTACATTAACATACATGAATTTGTATGATAGTGGCAAGTAACATCGAATTATGAAAATGACAAAGGTAGACAATCTTCCCCTTATGGCCCCCACGATATGAATAACAACCTTACTCCCACTTGTCTATAATTATATCTATCGACGGGTATAGTGTGTGTGAGGGGGGGGG
>NC_057812.1:62357418-62358816 GCF_018294505.1 Triticum aestivum
CGGCATTGAGCGAGCATTTTCTTGGGCTATCCTGATCAAACATCTCGCATGCCTCATTCTACCTTTGAAAACTGAAATTATATCCAGGTAGGATTGATCCGTGGGAAGTCATTCATTTTCCTCAGAAACCCGCAATTCCCAGATCAAAAGTCATATTTCCCGCTCCTCTAGTTTCTTAAACCAGCACGGTTCCTTTTTCCAGCAGGAATACTCCCAAAAAAGGGCTTCCATTCAAAGTGGAAAGAAAGAGACCGGTCCGTTCTCCCTCTTTGCCTAGCGGTTAATTAGAGTGTAGGTCCCCTCCCAGGCCTCACAACCAAGAGTCACTTGTCGAAAGTTGACCAAGAAGACAATAACTATCAAGGCAGGAATAGATAGATGAAACTCTAAACTGTTTCACCATCTTCTATGGTCATTCTTATTTTTCTGAAGTTGAAGTTGTGCTCGCCCATGTAAGCTTCAATAGGTTTGTGGACATCACAACCCCATTCTCCTGTATCTCTTCAACATGCAAGCACTTCGTTAGGGCCGGTGGTTTTCTGGAAGTGGGTTCACTGTTTACGCCTCCATGGAATCTGGCTAGCTCGAAGAGTCCCCAGATGACCTCGAGTTGCTCCTGGCATTCCCAGTGATGTCATTAATGATTGGACCGTTCACCTTGAACGGAAAATCATTGAACAGTAGTGAGGAAGGAGTTGGGTGTTTCCTAACTTCCATTGCGAGAGTGGTTTTTTTAGACCAAGGGATGTTCCACCTACATTGCACCAATGATAATCACTCAAATCAAAAAATGGCTAAATAATTTGAATTTGCAGGCTTGGCTGTGACCAATTGTTTAGGGTGCTTATTTGGTGGCCAAATGACATCCGAGGAGCTCTTTACATACAAAATATATATATCCTCCTCAAAGTTATGTACGCATAGTTTGAGTAGAAGTTGTATTTTTTATATATGAAGCTCATTTGATACTATTTGGTCACCAAACAATGCAAGCACCTCAAACACTTGTTCAATAAATGCCCCAAAGTTTATTTTGCTATTTGTTATCAGTTTACTCTTCAGCGTGGATAAATTGCACTTTGGTGTAGCCACTAATTTTCCGTCCCATCCCGCATCTCTGATGGTAGCAAGCTCGAGGTACCGGTCGGGAGTTTTTAGTTGGAAGGACGTGGCTATCGTGACTGCAAGGGCATATCGATGCAGGGGTACTATTCTAGGGACGAAGCCATTAGGAGTTGCTTTTTACAGTGATCCTTTTGACCGGGTATCGCAATACCCAAACATTGCGACATTAACATACATGAATTTGTATGACAGTGGGAAGTAACATTGAATTATGAAAATGACACAGGGAGACAATATTCCCCGGCCCTTTTGGCGCGCACGATGCAAGTAATC
>NC_057812.1:62358942-62359548 GCF_018294505.1 Triticum aestivum
GGGAGGGGGATCTAGCGAGCCTTGTACTCTAAGTTTCTTGTTGGGGAATGTAGTATTTCAAATTTTTTTGCCTACGATCACGCAAGATCTATCTAGGAGAAGCGGAGCAACGAGCGGGTAGAGTGTGTCCATGCGTACCCTCGTAGACTGAAAGCGGAAGTGTTTAGTAACGCGGTTGATGTAGTCGAACGTCTTCGCGATCCAACCGATCCAAGTACTGAATGTACGGCACCTCCGCGATCAGCACACGTTTAGCTCGGTGACGTCCGTCGTACTCTTGATCCAGTTGAGTCCGAGGGAGAGTTTCGTCAGCACGGCGGTGTGGTGACGGTGATGATGAAGTTACCGGCATAGGGCTTCGCCTAAGCACTATGACGATATGACCGATGTGTGTAACTGTGGAGAGGGGCACCGCACACGGCCACGTATATAAAGGAGGGGAGGGAAGAGGTGGCCGGCCCAAGGGGGCATGCCAGATGTGGGGAATCCTATTAGGACTCCCCAGTCCAAGTAGGATTCCCCTCTTTCCAATTCCTAGTAGGAGAAGGAGGGAAGGATGAGGAGGGGAGAAGGAAAGGGGGGCTGCCCCCCAAACCCTAGTGCAAT
>NC_057812.1:62361429-62362045 GCF_018294505.1 Triticum aestivum
CTTCCCCTTATGGCCCCCACGATATGAATAACAACCTTACTCCCACTTGTCTATAATTATATCTATCGACGGGTATAGTGTGTGTGAGGGGGGGGGGGTCTAGCGAGCCTTGTGCGCTAAGTTTCTAGCACATTTGGTGACCAGTCTTAACCAGATGTGCAAGTTCAGATCTAGTCTAGGCCTGAAGCTAGGGCTTCCATTAAGTCATCTTGGCCCTCCAAGCAGAAGTTGTCATCTCTTGTTCATGGCGCTAATGTATTTATAAATGGTCTGGGGTCAGTTGGATGCCTTCCTTTCCTAGCCTCCCATTCGTGAAAAGCTTGATAATTCCACTGTCATGACATGTCCTCCCTCCTTCCAAGGAGTTCCAGGGGGTACACGTCATCCTAATTTCACTGCTAGGAGTGACTCTCCGTGGGAGTGGGTTTGACATTCGCGAAAGTTTCCTTCAGGCTTACGCGGCTTGGCATGGGCCCGATCCACCTTTTGCCTACAACATATGACCTACCCGGAGACTACACCTTCACACATGGTGAGTAAACAACTCCTTGGTTGCCCGCTCCACCTAGATACGTGCCGCCAAAAGAAACTCCCGATGTTCCTGTAGCTGAAGTGA
>NC_057812.1:62365767-62369959 GCF_018294505.1 Triticum aestivum
GCGACCCGAACCATTCCGTTGTCCGAATGTAACCTTCCAATATGTGAATCTTTATGTCTCGACTATTTTGAGACTCCTTGTCATGTCCATGATCTCATCCGGGACTCCGAACAAACTTTAGTCATCAAATCATATAACTCATAATACAAATCGTCATTGAACGTTAAGCGTGCGGACCCTACGGGTTCAAGAACTATGTAGACATGACCGAGACACATCTCCGGTCAATAACCAATAGCGGAACCTGGATGCTCACATTGGCTCCTACATATTCTACGAAGATCTTTGTCATCAGTATGTTACTTGCCCGAGATTCGATCGTCGGTATCATCATACCTTGTTCAATCTCGTTACCGGCAAGTCTCTTTACTCGTAATGGAATGCATCATCCCGCAACTAACTCATTAGTCACATTGCTTGCAAGGCTCATAGTGATGTGCATTACCGAGAGGGCCCTGAGTTACCTCTCTGATACACGGAGTGACAAACCTTAATTTTGATCTATGCCAACTCAACAAACACCATCGGAGACACCTGTAGATCATCTTTATAATCACCCACTTACGTTGTGACGTTTTATAGCACACTAAGTGTTCCTCCGGTATTCTGGAGTTGCATAATCTCATAGTCATAGGAACATGTATAAGTCATGAAGAAATCAATAGAAATAAACTAAACGATCATAGTGCTAAGCTAACAGATGGGTCTTGTCCATCACATCATTCTCTAATGATGTGATCCCTTTCATCAAATGACAACACATGTGTATGGTCAGGGAACTTAACCATCTTTGATTAACGAGCTAGTCTAGTAGAGGCATACTAGGGACACTATGTTTTTCTATGTATTCACATATGTACCAAGTTTCCGGTTAAGACAATTCTAGCATGAATAATGAAAATTTATCATGATGTAAGGAAATATAAATAACAACTTTATTATTGCCTCTAGGGCATATTTCCTTCAGTCTCCCACTTGCACTAGAGTCAATAATCTAGATTACATAGTAATGATTCTAACATCCATGGAGTCTTGGTGCTGATCATGTTTTGCTCGTGAGAGAAGCTTAGTCAATGGGTCTGCAATATTCAGATCCGTATGTATTTTGCAAATCTCTATGTCTCCTTCCTTGACTTGATCGGCATTGAAGCGTCTCTTGATGTGCTTTGTTCTCTTGTGAAATCTGGATTCCTTTGCCATGGCAATTGCACCAGTATTGTCACAACAGATTTTCATTGGATCTGATGCACTAGGTATGACACCTAGATCGGATATGAACTCCTTCATTTGCTGCTTCCGAAGCAGCTATGTGTTCCGCTTCACACGTAGATCCCACCATGACGCTTTGCTTAGAATTGCACTTCGGTGTAGCCACAACTTTTCCTTCCCATCCCGCATCTCCAATGGTAGCAAGATCGAGTTACCGGTCGGGATTTTTAGCTGGAAGGACGTGGCGGTCGTGACTCCAAGGTCATATCGATGCACGGGTACTATTCTAGGGACGAAGCCATTAGGAGTTACTTTTGACTGTGATCCTTTTGACCGGGTATCGCAATACCCAAACATTGCTACATTAACATACATGAATTTGTATGATAGTGGCAAGTAACATCGAATTATGAAAATGACAAAGGTAGACAATCTTCCCCTTATGGCCCCCACGATATGAATAACAACCTTACTCCCACTTGTCTATAATTATATCTATCGACGGGTATAGTGTGTGTGAGGGGGGGGGGTCTAGCGAGCCTTGTGCGCTAAGTTTCTAGCACATTTGGTGACCAGTCTTAACCAGATGTGCAAGTTCAGATCTAGTCTAGGCCTGAAGCTAGGGCTTCCATTAAGTCATCTTGGCCCTCCAAGCAGAAGTTGTCATCTCTTGTTCATGGCGCTAATGTATTTATAAATGGTCTGGGGTCAGTTGGATGCCTTCCTTTCCTAGCCTCCCATTCGTGAAAAGCTTGATAATTCCACTGTCATGACATGTCCTCCCTCCTTCCAAGGAGTTCCAGGGGGTACACGTCATCCTAATTTCACTGCTAGGAGTGACTCTCCGTGGGAGTGGGTTTGACATTCGCGAAAGTTTCCTTCAGGCTTACGCGGCTTGGCATGGGCCCGATCCACCTTTTGCCTACAACATATGACCTACCCGGAGACTACACCTTCACACATGGTGAGTAAACAACTCCTTGGTTGCCCGCTCCACCTAGATACGTGCCGCCAAAAGAAACTCCCGATGTTCCTGTAGCTGAAGTGACGACCAGATCTGAACCCGGTGGATACTTGAGCAGATAACTTGGAGAGGAGAATATATCTTCTTTCATCAAATATCACATTATTTGTACGTAACTACATTGACTATCAAATTTTGCATTCGTAATATATTTCTCACATTTTGCTAAAACCAAAATATTTTTTAGCACACATGAAATTTCCATGTAACGATTTGCGTAAAACATCATCTACACAACTAATGAATCAACTGGGATGCAACATGCATATATCTAATTAGCTCGTGGTAATTGTTTAAATATGTCAAGTTGAATCAATGATAAATAAAAAAACAAAATAGGAAATTAAGTATAAAATATTTCAACATCAATTAATGTGGATGACAGGCATAAGGTAACCATGACTCCCTGACAGGTTGGTAGAACAAAGGGTAGGGTTGATTTTATATCCGTGTGTTGCTTCCGATAATTTACCCGTCGGCAAACAGAAAGAACAATGATAGATCAAACTATGTGCTTTTGGGTAGCAGCATACGCGAAACACAGTTGAAGAAATGTAATGATGGTATGTCATGAAAGGCTTTCCTAGGCATGTAATGTATGATCTCAATATGCGCTTTACACACTTACCTAAGTTGACAACTAACTCTATAATGCCATTAAGACTTGAACACTATTGTCCTGTACTATTTTGGACGTAATAATGAATCATGGTGCCATGGTGGTAGTATATTTTAGACTCGGAACATGGCATACACAAGGATCATCTATCGATTATTAATTAAGTGCTAAAGTATGTGATGGCAATATATGGAACTAGCTGGCTTGAGATTTGCTACATGGAGGGGAGTACCACTACATCAATCATATCATGCATGATGAGATTGAGCGTACGCAAACTTGTATTATCATGTGTCTACCTTTGAAATATACATAAAAAAGGAAGTAAAACTTGTAGGAAAAATTATTGGCTGGTCAAATAGTTTCATTCTTCTGGAATGTATGACCATATTAATAATGAAGTACTTGATTAGACTAAAGCTTCTACTGAACCCTCTCAGGTAAACGCCATGATGGTGTTGCATTTACCCTTATATGCTTATGTCTGGAACACATGCCCGCTCTGCTTTCGGATTGATCTTGTTAACGAATACGCTGTTCGAGGAATCGTCAGAGTTCTCCCCGGGTTTAAAGTTTATACTGAAATATGTAATTTTGATTAGCAGTATAAGGGTAGGTAAAATGCCATCAAGACATGTATTGACGGTAACGCGCAAGGCGCTCTCATAGGTGTGTAATTTGTGATCTTAAGATGCTCTATGCGCTCATGGTTGTTTGTTGGTTAAATATAATTAGCCATGAGTATATGGAGAACTAGTTGTTAGCTGGTTTTTGGTAAAATCTATTTTGCTAGCAGTTTTGTGAATAATCAGTATAGGGAAAATACTGGTCGGGATTAGGAAACTGTAAAGATGGACATGCGATTTACTTGTTTGGATGAAATTCCATATTCCTCTCTTTGTGAGTTGTGGAAGGAGGATGGCATGAAAAAAGTTTGGGGCGTGAGGAAGTTAGTTAGGATCCTGTATTGCTAAATCGCGTTTTTGGAAAAACAACAAATAGTAGTTTCTCTACAAATGTGAAATCCAGAGTTTAATTGAAAAAAGTTCTTCATATACGCGGGTAGGTGTACATTTTCTACTTAGTGCATGTCACGCACACCATGATTATCTACTGATTGTTAAGTGCTAAGTATGTGTTGGGAAGATAACCAACTAGTTGGCTTGATATCAGGCACATGCAGGGGAGTACTCCAAAGTCAACTATATATCATGATGGTATCAAGCTTACATAAACATGTATTATCATGCATGTTCGTATGATAGTCCGGTATCAGCTTTGAGATCATGAATGGCAAACTGGAGGGGCTAATTTATGAGTGCGTGTGCTTATAAATAGGG
>NC_057812.1:62374254-62382681 GCF_018294505.1 Triticum aestivum
GTTAAGACAATTCTAGCATGAATAATGAAAATTTATCATGATGTAAGGAAATATAAATAACAACTTTATTATTGCCTCTAGGGCATATTTCCTTCAGTCTCCCACTTGCACTAGAGTCAATAATCTAGATTACATAGTAATGATTCTAACATCCATGGAGTCTTGGTGCTGATCATGTTTTGCTCGTGAGAGAAGCTTAGTCAACGGGTCTGCAATATTCAGATCCGTATGTATTTTGCAAATCTCTATGTCTCCTTCCTTGACTTGATCGGCATTGAAGCGTCTCTTGATGTGCTTTGTTCTCTTGTGAAATCTGGATTCCTTTGCCATGGCAATTGCACCAGTATTGTCACAACAGATTTTCATTGGATCTGATGCACTAGGTATGACACCTAGATCGGATATGAACTCCTTCATTTGCTGCTTCCGAAGCAGCTATGTATTCCGCTTCACACGTAGATCCCGCCATGACGCTTTGCTTAGAATTGCACTTCGGTGTAGCCACAACTTTTCCTTCCCATCCCGCATCTCCGATGGTAGCAAGATCGAGTTACCGGTCGGGAGTTTTTAGCTGGAAGGACGTGGCGGTCGTGACTCCAAGGTCATATCGATGCACGGGTACTATTCTAGGGACGAAGCCATTAGGAGTTACTTTTGACCGTGATCCTTTTGACTGGGTATCGCAATACCCAAACATTGCTACATTAACGTACATGAATTTGTATGATAGTGGCAAGTAACATCGAATTATGAAAATGACAAAGGTAGACAATCTTCCCCTTATGGCCCCCACGATATGAATAACAACATTACTCCTACTTGTCTATAATTATATCTATCGACGGGTATAGTGTGTGTGAGGGGGGGGGGGGTCTAGCGAGCCTTGTGCGCTAAGTTTCTAGCACATTTGGTGACCAGTCTTAACCAGATGTGCAAGTTCAGATCTAGTCTAGGCCTGAAGGTAGGGCTTCCATTAAGTCATCTTGGCCCTCCAAGAAGAAGTTGTCATCTCTTGTTCATGGCGCTAATGTATTTATAAATGGTCTGGGGTCAGTTGGATGCCTTCCTTTCCTAGCCTCCCATTCGTGAAAAGCTTGATAATTCCACTGTCATGACATGTCCTCCCTCCTTCCAAGGAGTTCCAGGGGGTACACGTCATCCTAATTTCACTGCTAGGAGTGACTCTCCGTGGGAGTGGGTTTGACATTCGCGAAAGTTTCCTTCAGGCTTACGCGGCTTGGCATGGGCCCGATCCACCTTTTGCCTACAACATATGACCTACCCGGAGACTACACCTTCACACATGGTGAGTAAACAACTCCTTGGTTGCCCGCTCCACCTAGATACGTGCCGCCAAAAGAAACTCCCGATGTTCCTGTAGCTGAAGTGACGACTAGATCTGAACCCGGTGGATACTTGAGCAGATAACTTGGAGAGGAGAATATATCTTCTTTCATCAAATATCACATTATTTGTACGTAACTACATTGACTATCAAATTTTGCATTCGTTATATATTTCTCACATTTTGCTAAAACCAAAATATTTTTTAACACACATGAAATTTCCATGTAACGATTTGCGTAAAACATCATCTACACAACTAATGAATCAACTGGGATGCAACATGCATATATCTAATTAGCTCGTGGTAATTGTTTAAATATGTCAAGTTGAATCAATGATAAATAAAAAAACAAAATAGGAAATTAAGTATAAAATATTTCAACATCAATTAATGTGGATTACAGGCATAAGGTAACCATGACTCCCTGACAGGTTGGTAGAACAAAGGGTAGGGTTGATTTTATATCCGTGTGTTGCTTCCGATAATTTACCCGTCGGCAAACAGAAAGAACAATGATAGATCAAACTATGTGCTTTTGGGTAGCAGCATACGCGAAACACAGTTGAAGAAATGTAATGATGGTATGTCATGAAAGGCTTTCCTAGGCATGTAATGTATGATCTCAATATGCGCTTTACACACTTACCTAAGTTGACAACTAACTCTATAATGCCATTAAGACTTGAACACTATTGTCCTGTACTATTTTGGACGTAATAATGAATCATGGTGCCATGGTGGTAGTATATTTTAGACTCGGAACATGGCATACACAAGGATCATCTATCGATTATTATTTAAGTGCTAAAGTATGTGATGGCAATATATGGAACTAGCTGGCTTGAGATTTGCTACATGGAGGGGAGTACCACTACATCAATCATATCATGCATGATGAGATTGAGCGTACGCAAACTTGTATTATCATGTGTCTACCTTTGAAATATACATAAAAAAGGAAGTAAAACTTGTAGGAAAAATTATTGGCTGGTCAAATAGTTTCATTCTTCTGGAATGTATGACCATATTAATAATGAAGTACTTGATTAGACTAAAGCTTCTACTGAACCCTCTCAGGTAAACGCCATGATGGTGTTGCATTTACCCTTATATGCTTATGTCTGGAACACATGCCCGCTCTGCTTTCGGATTGATCTTGTTAACGAATACGCTGTTCGAGGAATCGTCAGAGTTCTCCCCGGGTTTAAAGTTTATACTGAAATATGTAATTTTGATTAGCAGTATAAGGGTAGGTAAAATGCCATCAAGACATGTATTGACGGTAACGCGCAAGGCGCTCTCATAGGTGTGTAATTTGTGATCTTAAGATGCTCTATGCGCTCATGGTTGTTTGTTGGTTAAATATAATTAGCCATGAGTATATGGAGAACTAGTTGTTAGCTGGTTTTTGGTAAAATCTGTTTTGCTAGCAGTTTTGTGAATAATCAGTATAGGGAAAATACTGGTCGGGATTAGGAAACTGTAAAGATGGACATGCGATTTACTTGTTTGGATAAAATTCCATATTCCTCTCTTTGTGAGTTGTGGAAGGAGGATGGCATGAAAAAAGTTTGGGGCGTGAGGAAGTTAGTTAGGATCCTGTATTGCTAAATCGCGTTTTTGGAAAAACAAAAAATAGTAGTTTCTCTACAAATGTGAAATCCAGAGTTTAATTGAAAAAAGTTCTTCATATACGCGGGTAGGTGTACATTTTCTACTTAGTGCATTGTCACGCACACCATGATTATCTACTGATTGTTAAGTGCTAAGTATGTGTTGGGAAGATAACCAACTAGTTGGCTTGATATCAGGCACATGCAGGGGAGTACTCCAAAGTCAACTATATATCATGATGGTATCAAGCTTACATAAACATGTATTATCATGCATGTTCGTATGATAGTCCGGTATCAGCTTTGAGATCATGAATGGCAAACTGGAGGGGCTAATTTATGAGTGCGTGTGCTTATAAATAGGGTCTCTAGCTAGCTAGTACTCACCTCAACACAACCACGAGAAAACACTTCCATTTTTCTAGATAGAGCTTTGAGCCGCAACATCCGCCTTCCGCTCTTGCGATGGATTCCAGCTCCGTGCCTAAGATGGCTGCCGTTTTCATGCTGGCCCTATTCGCTGGCCAGGCGCTGATGGCTACGCCGGCGATGGCAGAAGGACTAGGTAACCGGCACAACCTTTTGGAGAAGTATGATGAGACGCAATGTCGCGGATACGCCACATGCAATATTGTATGCTTCTACCAAGTTTTTCAAGTCTGCATCATCTATAGCCCTGTTGCATTCTGCAACACTTGGGCGTTTGGGTTCTGCAAGGACAAGAGATACTGAGGCATAAATAGCAGTGCAGCTCCTTTTGGGATGCATGCACAACTACACGAGCAACTCGCCTCATCAGTGTCAATTATTGTTCCTTGGTTATTGGCGTTGTGCGTTGCAAGAGTCCTAATATGTTCCTCCCTTTATTTCCAGCTATCATTTATCAGTGGCTTAACCAACTATTTAATTACTTCATTCTCTGTCATCATGGTACTTGTTTAACTAAAAATCCCCTGTCGGATACAAATGTATGTGTCGTGTGATTATAAAATGGTTCCGCCGCGGCAGCATTTTTCGGTCCATGATGGCCATATAAGCATGCTCTTTCTACCCTTACCGATGAATCTTTCTTCATGAAATACCATTCATTTGACAGATTTGGCATGTGGTTCGACAAAATGCCATAAAAGTTAAAGGTTGCAAAAATATAAGGGAGCTTGAAGCTGAATCGGCACTAACCTTGTAAATATTTTTCGTAGTGGACAAGACAAATACTGCACAGGCCATCGCCACACCCAGTTTCGCTAGATCATCGCAGATGATGCGATGTTTGACAACATATACATTGTAAACGGACACTCAAGGCCCATAGGGTGACCAGCGTTGTTTCCGTGTTAATCCGGGCCCACAGGGTACGAAAGTTTTTTTCGTCTGTGAGTCCCTATCATGTGGAACCCATGTTAACTACCGTGATTGCATTGGCTTTCAGGGATGAATATATCGAATCGGGGTTTTCGAGCGTTCTCTCCTTGCACCTTGAGTACCCCAAACCCATTAAGGTCGCCTTCCGATGCTCTCTAGTAGTCGTCCAGGTGCTTGGGTCATCCTTCTTCTGGCTAGAGTCGCATTGGCATCGGTCCTTTGGACATTTGATTCAATCCCCCAAGAGCGTCTTTCACTGCCCCTACGGCAGATTCTATCGAAAAGAGTTCCGGCATTGAGCGAGCATTTTCTTGGAGTATCTTGATCAAACATCTCTCATGCCTCATTCTACCTTTGAAAACTGAAATTATATCCAGGTACTATTGATCCGTGGGAAGTCATTCCTTTGCCTTAGAAACCCGCAATTCCCAGATCAAAAGTCATATTTCCCGCTCCTGTAGTTTCTTAAACCAACACTGTTTCTTTTTCCAGCAGGAATACTCCCAAAAAGGGCTTCCATTCAAAGTGGAAAGAAAGAGACCGGTCTGTTCTCCCTCTTTGCCTAGCGGTTAATTAGATTGTAGGTCCCCTCCTAGGCCTCGCAACCAAGAGTCACTTGTCGAAAGTTGACCAAGAAGACAATAACTATCAAGGCAGGAATAGATAGATGAAACTCTAAACTGTTTCACCTTCTTCTATGGTCATTCTTATTTTTCTGAAGTTGAAGTTGTGCTCGCCCATGTAAGCTTCAATAGGTTTGTGGACATCACAACCCCCATTCTCCTGTATCTCTTCAACATGCAAGCTCTTCGTTAGGGCCGGTGGTTTTCTGGAAGTGGGTTCACTGTTTACGCCTCCATGGAATCTGGCTAGCTCGAAGAGTCCCCAGATGACCTCGAGTTGCTCCTGGCATTCCCAGTGATGTCATTAATGATTGGACCGTTCACCTTGAACGGAAAATCATTGAACAGTAGTGAGGAAGGAGTTGGGTGTTTCCTAACTTCCATTGCGAGAGTGGTTTTTTTAGACCAAGGGACGTTCCACCTACATTGCACCAATGATAATCACTCAAATCGAAAAATAGCTAAATAATTTGAAATTGCAGGCTTGGCTGTGACCAATTGTTTAGGGTGCTTATTTGGTGGCCAAATGACATCCGAGGATCTCTTTACATACAAAATATATATATATCAAATTTTGTCCTCAAAGTTATGTACGCATAGTAGAAGTTGTATTTTTTATATATGAAGCTCATTTGATACTATTTGGTCACCAAACAATGCAAGCACCTCAAACACTTGTTCAATAAATGCCCCAAAGTTTATTTTGCTATTTGTTATCAGTTTACTCTTCAGCGTGGATAAATTGCACTTTGGTGTAGCCACTAATTTTCCGTCCCATCCCGCATCTCTGATGGTAGCAAGCTCGAGGTACCGGTCGGAAGTTTTTAGCTGGAAGGACGTGGCTATCGTGACTCCAAGGGCATATCGATGGAGGGGTACTATTCTAGGGACGAAGACATTAGGAGTTGCTTTTGACCGTGATCCTTTTGACCGGGTATCGCAATACCCAAACATTGCGACATTAGCATACATGAATTTGTATGACTGTGGGAAGTAACATCAAATTATGAAAATGACACAGGGAGACAATCTTCCCCGGCCCTTTCGGCCCGCACGATGCAAGTAATCTATAATTATATGTATCAACAGGTATAGTGTGTGTGACTGGGGGGGGGGGGGATCCAGCGAGCCTTGTACTCTAAGTTTCTTGTTGGGGAATGTAGTATTTCAAAATTTTTGCCTACGATCACGCAATATCTATCTAGGAGAAGCGTAGCAATGAGCGGGGAGAGTGTGTCCACGCAATACCCTCGTAGACTGAAAGCGGAAGTCTTTAGTAACGCGATTGATGTAGTCGAACGTCTTCGCGATCCAACCGATCCAAGTACTGAACGTATGGCACCTCCACGATCAGCACACGTTCAGCTTGGTGACGTCCCTCGTACTGTTGATCAAGTTGAGGCTGAGGGAGAGTTTTGTCAGCACGATGGCATGGTGACGGTGATGATGAAGTTACCGGCGCAGGGCTTCGCCTAAGCACTACGACGATATGATAGAGATGTGTAATTGTAGAGATGGGCACCGCACACGGCCACGTATATAAAGGAGGGGAGGGAAGAGGTGGCCGGCCCAAGGGGGGCACGCCAGGTGTGGGTAATCCTATTAGGACTTTCCAGTACAAGTAGGATTCCCCTCCTCTTTCCTATTCCTAGTAGGAGAAGGAGGGAAGGAGGAGGAGGAGAGAAGCAAAGGGGGGCGCCCCCCAAACCCTAGTCCAATTCGGTTTGGGCTAGGGGGGGGGGTGTGCCACTCCCTGGCCGGCCTCCTCTCTTCCACCACTAGGCCCATGAGGCCCAACAACTTCCCGCAGGGGGGGGGGTCGGTAACCCCCGGTACTCCGAAACTCATCCAAAGCGACCCGAACCATTCCGTTGTCCGAATGTAACCTTCCAATTTATGAATCTTTATGTCTCGACCATTTTGAGACTCCTTGTCATGTCCGTGATCTCATCCGGGACTCCGAACAAACTTCGGTCAACAAATCATATAACTCACAATACAAATCGTCATCAAACGTTAAGCGTGCGGACCCTACGGGTTCGAGAACTATGTAGACATTTCCGAGACACATCTCCGGTAAATAACCAATAGCGGAACCTGGATGCTCACATTGTCTCCTACATATTCTACGAAGATCTTTGTCATCGGTATGTTAGTTGCCCGAGATTCGATCGTCGGTATCATCATACCTAGTTCAATCTCTTTACTGGCAAGTCTCTTTACTCGTACCGGAATGCATCATCCCGCAACTAACTCATTAGTCACATTGCTTGCAAGGCTCATAGTGATGTGCATTACCGAGAGGGCCCTGAGTTACCTCTCTGATACATGGAGTGACAAATCCTAATTTTGATCTATGCCAACTCAACAAACACCATCGGAGACACCTATAGAACATCTTTATAATCACCCAGTTACATTGTGACGTTTGATAACACACTAAGTGTTAATCCGGTATTTGGGAGTTGCATAATCTCATAGTCATAGGAACATGTATAAGTCATGAAGAAAGCAATAGCAATAAACTAAATGATAATAGTGCTAAGCTAACGGATGGGTCTTGTCCATCACATCATTCTCTAATGATGTGATCACGTTCATCAACTGACAACACATGTCTATGGTCAGGAAACTTAACCATTTTTTATTAACGAGCTAGTCTAGTAGAGGCATACTAGGGACACTCTGTTTTTCTATGTATTCACATATGTACCTTGCTAGGCATGATCTATGGTTCTCTCCTCATTCCCAGTGATGTCATTAATGATTGGACCGTTCACCTTGAACGGAAAATCATTGAACAGTAGTGAGGAAGGAGTTGGGTGTTTCCTAACTTCCATTGCCAGAGTGGTTTTTTTAGACCAGGGGACGTTCCACCTACATTGCACCAATGATTATCACTCAAATAAAAAAATGGCTAAATAATTTGAATTTGTAGGCTCGGCTGTGACCAATTGTTTAGGGTGCTTATTTGGTGGCCAAATGACATCCGAGGAGCTCTTTACATACAAAATATATATCAAATTTTGTCCTCAAAGTTATGTACGCATAGTTTGAGTAGAAGTTGTATTTTGTATATATGAAGCTCATTTGATACTATTTGGTCACCAAACAATGAAAGCACCTCAAACACTTGTTCAAGAAATGCCCCAAAGTTTATTTTGCTATTTGTTATGATTTTACTCTTCAGCGTGGATAACTTGCACTTTGGTGTAGCCACTAATTTTCCGTCCCATCCCGCATCTCTGATGGTAGCAAGCTCGAGGTACCGGTCGGTAGTTTTTAGCTGGAAGGACGTGGCTATCGTGACTCCAAGGGCATATCGATGCAGGGGTACTATTCTAGGGACGAAGCCATTAGAAGTTGCTTTTGACCGGGTATCGCAATACCCAAACATTGCTACATTAACATGCATGAATTTGTATGACAGTGGGAAGTAACATTGAATTATGAAAATGACACAGGGAGACAATATTCCCCG
>NC_057812.1:62386472-62393208 GCF_018294505.1 Triticum aestivum
ATGTGCTTTTGGTTAGCAGCATACGTGAAACACAGTTGAAGAAATGTAATGATGGTATGCCATGAGACGCTTTCCTAGGCAAGTTATGTATGATCTCAATATGCGCTTTACACACTTACCTAAGTTGACAACTAACTCTATAATGCCATTAAGACTTGAACACTATTGTTCTGTACTATTTTCGACGTAATAATGAATCATGGTGCCATGGTGGTAGTATATTTTAGACTCGGAACATGGCATACACAAGGATCATCTATCGATTATTAATTAAGTGTTAAAGTATGTGATGGCAATATATGGAACTAGCCGGCTTGAGATTTGCTACATGCAGGGGAGTACCACTACATCAATTATCTCATGCATGATGAAATTGAGAGTACACAAACTTGTATTATCATGCGTCTACTTTTGAAATATACATAAAAAAGGAAGTAAAACTTGTAGGAAAAATTATTGGCTGGTCAAATAGTTTCCTTCTTCTGGAATGTATGACCATATTAATAATGAAGTACTTGATTAGACTAAAGCTTCTACTGGTGGACCCTCTCAGGTAAACGCCATGATGGTGTTGCATTTACCCTTATATACTTATGTCTGGAACACATGCC
Source organism: Triticum aestivum (assembly GCF_018294505.1). NCBI lineage: Eukaryota > Viridiplantae > Streptophyta > Magnoliopsida > Poales > Poaceae > Triticum > Triticum aestivum. The sequence goes on from NC_057812.1 coordinate 62,387,084, forward strand.
TGCTCTGCTTTCGGATTGATCTTGTTAACGAATACGCTGTTCGAGGAATCATCAGAGTTTTCCCCGGGTTTAAAGTTTATACTGAAATATGTAATTTTGATTAGCAGTATAAGGGTCGGTAAAATGCCATCAAGACATGTATTGACGGTAACACGCAAGGCGCTCTCATAGGTGTGTAATTTATGATCTTAAGATGCTTTATGCGCTCGTGGTTGTTTGGTTAAATATAATTAGCCAGGAGTATATGGAAAACTAGTTGTTAGCTGGTTTTTGGTAAAATCTGTTTTGCTAGCAGTTTTGTGAATAATCAATATAGGAAAAATAGTGGTCGGGATTAGGAAACTGTAAAGATGGACATGGGATTTACTAGTTTGGATAAAATTCCATATTCCTCTCTCTGTGAGTTGTGGAAGGAGGATGGCATGAAAAATGTTTGGGGCGTGAGGAAGTTAGTTAGGATCCCGTATTGCTAAATCGTGTTTTTGGAAAAACAACAAATAGTAGTTTCTCTACAAATGTGAAATCAAGAGTTTAACTGAAAAAAGTTCTTCATATACGCGGGTTAGTTAGAATAGCCAAGAAAGATTCTATTCGGGTAGACAGTTTTTCAAGTTTATAGGATTTGTGTTTTGTATATACTATCTATCCTATCAACCCTAGCTAAGTTGTGAACTCTATAACGCCATGAATACTTGAACGTACTACAGTTCTGTCTTGTTTGGACTCCCGACTGAATCATGGTAGGTGTACATTTTGTACTTAGTGCATGTCACACACACCATGATTATCTATTGATTGTTAAGTGCTAAGTATGTGTTGGGAAGATATCCAACTAGTTGGCTTGATATCAGGCACATGCAGGGTGGTACTCCAAAGTCAACTATATATCATGATGGTATCAAGCTTACATAAACAGGTATTATCATGCATGTTCGTATGGTAGTCCAGTATCAGCTTTGAGATCATGAATGGCAAACTGGAGGGGCTAATTTATGAGTGTGTGTGTGCTTATAAATAGGGTCTCTAGCTAGCTATTACTCACATCAACAGAACCACAAGAAAACACTTCCATTTTTCTAGATAGAGCTTTGAGCCGCAACATCCGCCTTCCGCTCTTGCGATGGCTTCCAGCTCCGTGCTTAAGATGGCCGCCGTTTTCATGCTGTCCCTATTCGCTGGCCAGGCGCTGATGGCTACGCCGGCGACGGCAGAAGGACTAGGTAACCGGCACAACCTTTTGGAGAAGTATGATGAGACGCAATGTCGCGGATACGCCACATGCAATATTGTATGCTTCTACCAAGTTTTTCAAGTCTGCATCATCTATAGCCCTGTTGCATTCTGCAACACTTGGGCGTTTGGGTTCTGCAAGGACAAGAGATACTGAGGCATAAATAGCAGTGCAGCTCCTTTTGGGATGCATGCACAACTACACGAGCAACTCGCCTCATCAGTGTCAACTATTGTTCCTTGGTTATTGGCGTTGTGCGTTGCAAGAGTCCTAATATGTTCCTTCCTTTATTTCCAGCTATCATGTATCAGTGGCTTAACCAACTATTTAATCACTTCATTGTCTGTCAACATGGTACTTGTTTAACTAAAAATCCCCCGTCGGATACAAATGTATGTGTCGTGTGATTATAAAATGGTTCCGCCGCTGCAGCATTTTTCGGTCCATGATGGCCATATAAGCATGCTCTTTCTACCCTTACCGATGAATCTTTCTTCATGACAGACCATTCGTTTGACAGATTTGGCATGTGGTTCGACAAAATGCCATAAGAAAACTAAAGGATGCAAAAATATAAGGGAGCTTGAAGCTGAATCGGCACTAACCTTGTAAATATTTTTCGTAGTGGACAAGACAAATACTACACAGGCCATCGCCACACCCAGTTTCGCTAGATCATCGCAGATGATGCGATGTTTGACAACATATACATTGTAAACGGACACTCAAGGCCCATAGGGTGACCAGCGTTGTTTCCGTGTTAATCCGGGCCCACAGGGTACGAAAGTTTTTTTCGTCTGTGAGTCCCTATCATGTGGAACCCATGTTAACTGCCGTGATTGCATTGGCTTTCAGGGACGAATATATCGAATCGGGGTTTTCGAGCGTTCTCTCATTGCACCTTGAGTACCCCAAACCCATTAAGGTCGCCTTCCGACGCTCTCTAGTAGTCGTCCAGGTGCTTGGGTCATCCTTCTTCTGGCTAGAGTCGCGTTGGCATCGATCCTTTGGACATTTGATTCAATCCTCCAAGAGGGTCTTTCACTGCCCCTACGGCAGATGCAACCGAAAAGAGTTCCAGCATTGAGCGAGCATTTTCTTGGGCTATCCTGATCAAACATCTCGCATGCCTCATTCTACCTTTGAAAACTGAAATTATATCCAGGTAGGATTGATCCGTGGGAAGTCATTCATTTTCCTCAGAAACCCGCAATTCCCAGAACAAAAGTCACATTTCCCGCTCCTCTAGTTTCTTAAACCAGCACGATTTCTTTTTCCAGCAGGAATACTCCCAAAAAAGGGCTTCCATTCAAAGTGGAAATAAAGAGACCGGTTTGTTCTCCCTCTTTGCCTAGCGGTTAATTAGATTGTAGGTCCCCTCCCAGGCCTCGCAACCAAGAGTCACTTGTCGAAAGTTGACCAAGAAGACAATAACTATCGAGGCAGGAATAGATAGATGAAACTCTAAAATGTTTCACCTTCTTCTATGGTCATTCTTATTTTTCTGAAGTTGAAGTTGTGCTCGCCCATGTAAGCTTCATTAGGTTTGTGGACATCACAACCCCATTCTCCTATATCTCTTCAACATGCAAGCACTTTGTTAGGGCCGGTGGTTTTCTGGAAGTGGGTTCACTGTTTATGCCTCCATGGAATCTGGCTTGCTCGAAGAGTCCCCAGATGACCTCGAGTTGCTCCTGGCATTCCCAGTGGTGTCATTAATGATTGGACCGTTCACCTTGAACGGAAAATCATTGAACAGTAGTGAGGAAGGAGTTGGGTGTTTCCTAACTTCCATTGCGAGAGTGGTTTTTTTAGACCAAGGGACGTTCCACCTACATTGCACCAATGATAATCACTCAAATCAAAAAATGGCTAAATAATTTGAATTTGCAGGCTTGGCTGTGACCAATTGTTTAGGGTGCTTATTTGGTAGCCAAATGACATCCGAGGAGCTCTTTACATACAAAATATATATATCAAATTTTGTCCTCAAAGTTATGTACGCATAGTTTGAGTAGAAGTTGTATTTTTTATATATGAAGCTCATTTGATACTATTTGGTCACCAAACAATGCAAGCACCTCAAACACTTGTTCAATAAATGCCCCAAAGTTTATTTTGCTATTTGTTATCAGTTTACTCTTCAGCGTGGATAAATTGCACTTTGGTGTAGCCACTAATTTTCCGTCCCATCCCGCATCTCTGATGGTAGCAAGCTCGAGGTACCGGTCGGAAGTTTTTAGCTGGAAGGACGTGGCTATCGTGACTCCAAGGGCATATCGATGCAGGGGTACTATTCTAGGGACGAAGACATTAGGAGTTGCTTTTGACCGTGATCCTTTTGACCGGGTATCACAATACCCAAACATTGCGACATTAGCATACATGAATTTGTATGACAGTGGGAAGTAACATCAAATTATGAAAATGACACAGGGAGATAATCTTCCCCGGCCCTTTCGGCCCGCACGATGCAAGTAATCTAGAATTATATGTATCAACAGGTATAGTGTGTGTGACTGGGGGGGGGGGATCCAGCGAGCCTTGTACTCTAAGTTTCTTGTTGGGGAATGTAGTATTTCAAAATTTTTGCCTACGATCACGCAAGATCTATCTAGGAGAAGCGTAGCAATGAGCGGGGAGAGTGTGTCCACGCAATACCCTCGTAGACTGAAAGCGGAAGTCTTTAGTAACGCGATTGATGTAGTCGAACGTCTTCGCGATCCAACCGATCCAAGTACTGAACGTATGGCACCTCCACGATCAGCACACGTTCAGCTTGGTGACGTCCCTCATACTGTTGATCAAGTTGAGGCTGAGGGAGAGTTTTGTCAGCACGATGGCATGGTGACGGTGATGATGAAGTTACCGGCGCAGGGCTTCGCCTAAGCACTACGACGATATGATAGAGATGTGTAATTGTAGAGATGGGCACCGCACACGGCCACGTATATAAAGGAGGGGAGGGAAGAGGTGGCCGGCCCAAGGGGGGCACGCCAGGTGTGGGTAATCCTATTAGGACTTTCCAGTACAAGTAGGATTCCCCTCCTCTTTCCTATTCCTAGTAGGAGAAGGAGGGAAGGAGGAGGAGGAGAGAAGCAAAGGGGGGCGCCCCCCAAACCCTAGTCCAATTCGGTTTGGGCTAGGGGGGGGGGTGTGCCACTCCCTGGCCGGCCTCCTCTCTTCCACCACTAGGCCCATGAGGCCCAACAACTTCCCGCAGGGGGGGGGGTCGGTAACCCCCGGTACTCCGAAACTCATCCAAAGCGACCCGAACCATTCCGTTGTCAGAATGTAACCTTCCAATTTATGAATCTTTATGTCTCGACCATTTTGAGACTCCTTGTCATGTCCGAGATCTCATCCGGGACTCCGAACAAACTTCGGTCAACAAATCATATAACTCACAATACAAATCGTCATCAAACGTTAAGCGTGCGGACCCTACGGGTTCGAGAACTATGTAGACATTTCCGAGACACATCTCCGGTCAATAACCAATAGCGGAACCTGGATGCTCACATTGTCTCCTACATATTCTACGAAGATCTTTGTCATCGGTATGTTAGTTGCCCGAGATTCGATCGTCGGTATCATCATACCTAGTTCAATCTCTTTACTGGCAAGTCTCTTTACTCGTACCGGAATGCATCATCCCGCAACTAACTCATTAGTAACATTGCTTGCAAGGCTCATAGTGATGTGCATTACCGAGAGGGCCCTGAGTTACCTCTCTGATACATGGAGTGACAAATCCTAATTTTGATCTATGCCAACTCAACAAACACCATCGGAGACACCTATAGAACATCTTTATAATCACCCAGTTACATTGTGACGTTTGATAACACACTAAGTGTTAATCCGGTATTTGGGAGTTGCATAATCTCATAGTCATAGGAACATGTATAAGTCATGAAGAAAGCAATAGCAATAAACTAAATGATAATAGTGCTAAGCTAACGGATGGGTCTTGTCCATCACATCATTCTCTAATGATGTGATCACGTTCATCAACTGACAACACATGTCTATGGTCAGGAAACTTAACCATTTTTATTAACGAGCTAGTCTAGTAGAGGCATACTAGGGACACTCTGTTTTTCTATGTATTCACATATGTACCTTGCTAGGCATGATCTATGGTTCTCTCCTCATTCCCAGTGATGTCATTAATGATTGGACCGTTCACCTTGAACGGAAAATCATTGAACAGTAGTGAGGAAGGAGTTGGGTGTTTCCTAACTTCCATTGCCAGAGTGGTTTTTTTAGACCAGGGGACGTTCCACCTACATTGCACCAATGATTATCACTCAAATAAAAAAAATGGCTAAATAATTTGAATTTGTAGGCTCGGCTATGACCAATTGTTTAGGGTGCTTATTTGGTGGCCAAATGACATCCGAGGAGCTCTTTACATACAAAATATATATCAAATTTTGTCCTCAAAGTTATGTACGCATAGTTTGAGTAGAAGTTGTATTTTGTATATATGAAGCTCATTTGATACTATTTGGTCACCAAACAATGAAAGCACCTCAAACACTTGTTCAAGAAATGCCCCAAAGTTTATTTTGCTATTTGTTATGATTTTACTCTTCAGCGTGGATAACTTGCACTTTGGTGTAGCCACTAATTTTCCGTCCCATCCCGCATCTCTGATGGTAGCAAGCTCGAGGTACCGGTCGGTAGTTTTTAGCTGGAAGGACGTGGCTATCGTGACTCCAAGGGCATATCGATGCAGGGGTACTATTCTAGGGACGAAGCCATTAGAAGTTGCTTTTGACCGGGTATCGCAATACCCAAACATTGCTACATTAACATGCATGAATTTGTATGACAGTGGGAAGTAACATTGAATTATGAAAATGACACAGGGAGACAATATTCCCCG
>NC_057812.1:62393548-62394710 GCF_018294505.1 Triticum aestivum
CTTGTTGGGGAATGTAGTATTTCAAAAATTTTGCCTAGGATCACGCAAGATCTATCTAGGAGAAGCATAGCAACGAGCGGGGAGAGTGTGTCCACGCGTACCCTCGTAGACTGAAAGCGGAAGTGTTTAGTAACGCGGTTGATGTAGTCGAACGTCTTCGCGATCCAACCGATCCAAGTACTGAACATACGGCACCTTCGCGATCAGCACATGTTTAGCTCCGTGACGTCCCTCGTACTCTTGATCCAGTTGAGTCAGAGGGAGAGTTTCATCAGCACGGCGGTGTGGTGACGGTGATGATGAAGTTACCGGCTCAGGGCATCGCATAAGCACTACGACAATATGACCGAGGTGTGTAATTGTGGAGAAGGGCACCGCACACGGCCACGTATATAAAGGAGGGGAGGGAAGAGGTGGCCGGCCCAAGGGGGCACGCCAGGTGTGGGGAATCCTATTAGGACTCCCCGGTCCAAGTAGGATTCCCCTCCTCTTTCCAATTCCTAGTAGGAGAAGGAGGGAAGGAGGAGGAGAGAAGGAAAGGGGGCCCGCCCCCCAAACCCTAGTGCAATTCAGTTTGGGCTAGGGGGCGGGGGGGGTGGGGCGTGCGCCACTCCCTGGCCGGCCTCCTCTCTTCCACCACTAGGCCCATGAGGCCCAATAACTTCCGGGGGGGGGGGTGGTTCCAGTAACCCCCGGTATTCAGAAAAAGTAAAATATGCACATAAAAATGTTCCTGATATATGAATATTCATTGCCATTAGAAATGTTTTTCATGTATTGTAAAATGTTGACCATGTATTAAAAAATTAACTATGTATTTAAAAAAGTTAAATGTGTATTAAAAATGTATTAGATGCATACCAAAAATGTACAATATGTATGAAAAAATGGGCATAAAAACATAAGTTTTCAAAAATGATTAATCATTTATTTAAAAAATTGTTAAACATGTATATGAAATATGTTTTCTGATGTATATGAAAATGTTAAATGTGTACTGAAAAAAGTTGACATGTGTTGAAAAATAGAAATCGATAAAATTCTATAAAGAAAACAAAGAAACCAATAAAAAGCACAAAAATAAAAACAAAGAAAACAAAAAAAAAATAAAAAAGAACAAAACCAATGCGAAAAGAATGGTAACAGTGAAAATCAAGGAAGA
>NC_057812.1:62394720-62395623 GCF_018294505.1 Triticum aestivum
TGAAAATGTTAAATGTGTACTGAAAAAAGTTGACATGTGTTGAAAAATAGAAATCGATAAAATTCAATAAAGAAAACAAAGAAACCAATAAAAAGCACAAAAAAAAAGAAAAAAAAGAACAAAACCAATGCGAAAAGAATGGTAACAGTGAAAATCAAGGAAGAAACAAGAAAAGGAAAGAAAACCAATTAAAAGAAAGAAAAAACCTAAGAAAACGAAGGAAAATGAAGAAGGAAAAGCAAAAAACATAACCACTGAAAAATCGGGAAAGAAACAAAGAAGAACAAAGAAAATAGAAAGAAAAGTAAACCAGTTAATAGAATGAAATAAAAAACTGATGAAATAACAAAAGAAAACAAAAAGGGAAAACCCAGAGCAGAGCGAAGAGTACATTGAACAATAGCGAAACATCGATATGGACAAGCTGCGCTAAAGTGATGGCCCATATGCGCTCTCTGTTGAGGCAGGACGGATTCTTACTCGCTACATGCAATAGATAGCATCCATGCTGAATGTCAACTAGTTGCTCTCTGTAAACGCAGAATCGGCGAAGCTCCCGATTCTCCACGAGAGCTATGCTTGCTTAATGCGAGACGGTAGCTTCTCTCGCTGAAGGACTTCATATCTCCCGTAGTAACTGGGCCAACCCATTTATCCTTTTTTCTCATGGCTGCCACGCGAAGTTAGCTCATGAACGGTCGGTCGCTTCCCTGGTTCGACTCTATTTCTCTTTTCTCTTTTTTTTGTTTTTCCTTTATTTTTCATCTCTTTTCCCTTGTTTTTATGTTTTCATCTTCTTTATTGTTTTTTTGCTTTTCTTTATTTCGTTCTTAGTTTCCTTCTTGTATTCTTTGTATCTATCTTGGTTTTCTTGGTTTCGTTCTTTTTGCATTGGTTTCTTTG
>NC_057812.1:62395633-62396256 GCF_018294505.1 Triticum aestivum
CCAATGCGAAAAGAATGGTAACAGTGAAAATCAAGGAAGAAACAAGAAAAGGAAAGAAACCCAATTAAAAGAAAGAAAAAACCTAAGAAAACGAAGGAAAATGAAGAAGGAAAAGCAAAAAACATAACCACTGAAAAATCGGAAAAGAAACAAAGAAGAACAAAGAAAATAGAAAGAAAAGTAAACCAGTTAATAGAATGAAATAAAAAACTGATGAAATAACAAAAGAAAACAAAAAGGGAAAACCCAGAGCAGAGCGAAGAGTACATTGAACAATAGCGAAACATCGATATGGACAAGCTGCGCTAAAGTGATGGCCCATATGCGCTCTCTGTTGAGGCAGGACGGATGCTTACTCGCTACATGCAATAGATAGCATCCATGCTGAATGTCAACTAGTTGCTCTCTGTAAACGCAGAATCGGCGAAGCTCCCGATTCTCCACGAGAGCTATGCTTGCTTAATGCGAGACGGTAGCTTCTCTCGCTGAAGGACTTCATATCTCCCGTAGTAACTGGGCCAACCCATTTATCCTTTTTTCTCATGGCTGCCACGCGAAGTTAGCTCATGAACGGTCGGTCGCTTCCCTGGTTCGACTCTATTTCTCTTTTCTCTTTTTTTTTT
>NC_057812.1:62396266-62402044 GCF_018294505.1 Triticum aestivum
TTGCTTTTCTTTATTTCGTTCTTAGTTTCCTTCTTGTATTCTTTGTATCTATCTTGGTTTTCTTGGTTTCGTTCTTTTTGCATTGGTTTCTTTGCTTTCTCAATTCTTTTGTTTTATTTTCATTGTTTTATTGGCTTTCTTTGTTTTTTTTGCCTTTTTGTCGATTTTTCACCGGTTTCTGTTTTGTTTAACACGTGTAAACTTATTTTCATTACATATTCAACATTTTCTTATACATAAGATTTTTTATATACGTGGTTAACATTTCCAAATACATGTTAACATTTTTTCTGAATTTTTTATTTTGATTTTTCACATATACATTATATATTTTTCATAGGTATCCAACACATTTCTGAATACACGTTTACGATCTTTGAAATATATGTTTAATATTTTTTTAAACATGGTCAACATTTTCTAAATACATCATCAATTTTTTCAGATGCATTATAGTTTTTTATCCATTTTATATGAAAAAATTTCTATATGCTTATTTAACATTTTTCTACTGCTGGGATAACTTTCTTTCTAGTGTTGTTATGTAAAGTTTTTTAAATATATTTATTTATTTAGAATATTCGGAATGATAAATAAAGTAAAAGAAAGAAAACAAAACAAAAAGAAAAAACATGAAAAGAACGAGGTTGTGGCTCTCGTGCGCCTGGGCCGGCCTATGTTGCGCTCAACCAAGCGGAAGCAATCGGCCTTTTGAGTTTTTAAAATTTAATCAAACACACTTGTCACGTCCTGAGCACACGCTGCATTGTGAGTCTTTTTACTTTTTATTTTTTTGTATCTTTTTTCAAATGTTTTTCAACTGCTGGTCAACGCAAGGTGGTGTTGTACTGCCCCGTGCCCGTGGGTGAAGGTGTGCTGCAAGGTGTGTATAAGTTGTGCTCCATCACGCTCCTTTGAACACAGTACAATCACAAATGTCCACATACATTTACTCCTAGGAATGCATACACGCACATCATATCTTATGAGCACCTTCGAGATATTGAACCGGCATCATATTTTGAGATTGATGAAGTCACCACATATGTTTCATATTTATTGAGGATCTTGTCTTGGATGCGGAGGACTTGGACTCAGAGACGGCATTGTCGTCTAGGTGGAGGGCAAGGTTGTTAGAATAAAAGTTGAATCAACTGGGATGCACCATGCATATATCTAATTAGCTCGTGGTAATTCTTTAAATATGTCAAGTTGAATCAATGATAAATAAAAATACAAAAATAAGAAATTAAGTATAAAATATTTTAACATCAATTAATGTGGATGACAGGCATAAGGTAACCATGACTCCCTGACAGGTAGGTAGAACAAAGGGTAGGGTTGATTTTATATCCGTGTGTTGCTTCCGATAATTTACCCGTCGGCAAATAGAAAGAACAATGATAGTCAAACCATGTGCTTTTGGTTAGCAGCATACGTGAAACACAGTTGAAGAAATGTAATGATGGTATGCCATGAGACGCTTTCCTAGGCAAGTTATGTATGATCTCAATATGCGCTTTACACACTTACCTAAGTTGACAACTAACTCTATAATGCCATTAAGACTTGAACACTATTGTTCTGTACTATTTTCGACGTAATAATGAATCATGGTGCCATGGTGGTAGTATATTTTAGACTCGGAACATGGCATACACAAGGATCATCTATCGATTATTAATTAAGTGTTAAAGTATGTGATGGCAATATATGGAACTAGCCGGCTTGAGATTTGCTACATGCAGGGGAGTACCACTACATCAATTATCTCATGCATGATGAAATTGAGAGTACACAAACTTGTATTATCATGCGTCTACTTTTGAAATATACATAAAAAAGGAAGTAAAACTTGTAGGAAAAATTATTGGCTGGTCAAATAGTTTCCTTCTTCTGGAATGTATGACCATATTAATAATGAAGTACTTGATTAGACTAAAGCTTCTACTGGTGGACCCTCTCAGGTAAACGCCATGATGGTGTTGCATTTACCCTTATATACTTATGTCTGGAACACATGCCTGCTCTGCTTTCGGATTGATCTTGTTAACGAATACGCTGTTCGAGGAATCATCAGAGTTTTCCCCGGGTTTAAAGTTTATACTGAAATATGTAATTTTGATTAGCAGTATAAGGGTCGGTAAAATGCCATCAAGACATGTATTGACGGTAACACGCAAGGCGCTCTCATAGGTGTGTAATTTATGATCTTAAGATGCTTTATGCGCTCGTGGTTGTTTGGTTAAATATAATTAGCCAGGAGTATATGGAAAACTAGTTGTTAGCTGGTTTTTGGTAAAATCTGTTTTGCTAGCAGTTTTGTGAATAATCAATATAGGAAAAATAGTGGTCGGGATTAGGAAACTGTAAAGATGGACATGCGATTTACTAGTTTGGATAAAATTCCATATTCCTCTCTCTGTGAGTTGTGGAAGGAGGATGGCATGAAAAAAGTTTGGGGCGTGAGGAAGTTAGTTAGGATCCCGTATTGCTAAATCGTGTTTTTGGAAAAACAACAAATAGTAGTTTCTCTACAAATGTGAAATCAAGAGTTTAATTGAAAAAAGTTCTTCATATACGCGGGTTAGTTAGAATAGCCAAGAAAGATTCTATTCGGGTAGACAGTTTTTCAAGTTTATAGGATTTGTGTTTTGTATATACTATCTATCCTATCAACCCTAGCTAAGTTGTGAACTCTATAACGCCATGAATACTTGAACGTACTACAGTTCTGTCTTGTTTGGACTCCCGACTGAATCATGGTAGGTGTACATTTTGTACTTAGTGCATGTCACACACACCATGATTATCTATTGATTATTAAGTGCTAAGTATGTGTTGGGAAGATATCCAACTAGTTGGCTTGATATCAGGCACATGCAGGGTGGTACTCCAAAGTCAACTATATATCATGATGGTATCAAGCTTACATAAACAGGTATTATCATGCATGTTCGTATGGTAGTCCAGTATCAGCTTTGAGATCATGAATGGCAAACTGGAGGGGCTAATTTATGAGTGTGTGTGTGTGCTTATAAATAGGGTCTCTAGCTAGCTATTACTCACATCAACAGAACCACAAGAAAACACTTCCATTTTTCTAGATAGAGCTTTGAGCCGCAACATCCGCCTTCCGCTCTTGCGATGGCTTCCAGCTCCGTGCTTAAGATGGCCGCCGTTTTCATGCTGTCCCTATTCGCTGGCCAGGCGCTGATGGCTACGCCGGCGACGGCAGAAGGACTAGGTAACCGGCACAACCTTTTGAAGAAGTATGATGAGACGCAATGTCGCGGATACGCCACATGCAATATTGTATGCTTCTACCAAGTTTTTCAAGTCTGCATCATCTATAGCCCTGTTGCATTCTGCAACACTTGGGCGTTTGGGTTCTGCAAGGACAAGAGATACTGAGGCATAAATAGCAGTGCAGCTCCTTTTGGGATGCATGCACAACTACACGAGCAACTCGCCTCATCAGTGTCAACTATTGTTCCTTGGTTATTGGCGTTGTGCGTTGCAAGAGTCCTAATATGTTCCTTCCTTTATTTCCAGCTATCATGTATCAGTGGCTTAACCAACTATTTAATCACTTCATTGTCTGTCAACATGATACTTGTTTAACTAAAAATCCCCCGTCGGATACAAATGTATGTGTCGTGTGATTATAAAATGGTTCCGCCGCTGCAGCATTTTTCGGTCCATGATGGCCATATAAGCATGCTCTTTCTACCCTTACCGATGAATCTTTCTTCATGACAGACCATTCGTTTGACAGATTTGGCATGTGGTTCGACAAAATGCCATAAGAAAAATAAAGGATGCAAAAATATAAGGAAGCTTGAAGCTGAATCGGCACTAACCTTGTAAATATTTTTCGTAGTGGACAAGACAAATACTACACAGGCCATCGCCACACCCAGTTTCGCTAGATCATCGCAGATGATGCGATGTTTGACAACATATACATTCTAAACGGACACTCAAGGCCCATAGGGTGACCAGCGTTGTTTCCGTGTTAATCCGGGCCCACAGGGTACGAAAGTTTTTTTCGTCTGTGAGTCCCTATCATGTGGAACCCATGTTAACTGCCGTGATTGCATTGGCTTTCAGGGACGAATATATCGAATCGGGGTTTTCGAGCGTTCTCTCATTGCACCTTGAGTACCCCAAACCCATTAAGGTCGCCTTCCGACGCTCTCTAGTAGTCGTCCAGGTGCTTGGGTCATCCTTCTTCTGGCTAGAGTCGCGTTGGCATCGATCCTTTGGACATTTGATTCAATCCTCCAAGAGGGTCTTTCACTGCCCCTACGACAGATGCTACCGAAAAGAGTTCCGGCATTGAGCGAGCATTTTCTTGGGCTATCCTAATCAAACATCTCGCATGCCTCATTCTACCTTTGAAAACTGAAATTATATCCAGGTAGGATTGATCCGTGGGAAGTCATTCATTTTCCTCAGAAACCCGCAATTCCCAGATCAAAAGTCACATTTCCCGCTCCTCTAGTTTCTTAAACCAGCACGGTTTCTTTTTCCAGCAGGAATACTCCCAAAAAAGGGCTTCCATTCAAAGTGGAAATAAAGAGACCGGTTTGTTCTCCCTCTTTGCCTAGCGGTTAATTAGATTGTAGGTCCCCTCCCAGGCCTCGCAACCAAGAGTCACTTGTCGAAAGTTGACCAAGAAGACAATAACTATCGAGGCTGGAATAGATAGATGAAACTCTAAAATGTTTCACCTTCTTCTATGGTCATTCTTATTTTTCTGAAGTTGAAGTTGTGCTCGCCCATGTAAGCTTCATTAGGTTTGTGGACATCACAACCCCATTCTCCTATATCTCTTCAACATGCAAGCACTTTGTTAGGGCCGGTGGTTTTCTGGAAGTGGGTTCACTGTTTATGCCTCCATGGAATCTGGCTAGCTCGAAGAGTCCCCAGATGACCTCGAGTTGCTCCTGGCATTCCCAGTGGTGTCATTAATGATTGGACCGTTCACCTTGAACGGAAAATCATTGAACAGTAGTGAGGAAGGAGTTGGGTGTTTCCTAACTTCCATTGCGAGAGTGGTTTTTTTAGACCAAGGGACGTTCCACCTACATTGCACCAATGATAATCACTCAAATCGAAAAATGGCTAAATAATTTGAATTTGCAGGCTTGGCTGTGACCAATTGTTTAGGGTGCTTATTTGGTAGCCAAATGACATCCGAGGAGCTCTTTACATACAAAATATATATATCAAATTTTGTCCTCAAAGTTATGTACGCATAGTTTGAGTAGAAGTTGTATTTTTTATATATGAAGCTCATTTGATACTATTTGGTCACCAAACAATGCAAGCACCTCAAACACTTGTTCAATAAATGCCCCAAAGTTTATTTTGCTATTTGTTATCAGTTTACTCTTCAACGTGGATAAATTGCACTTTGGTGTAGCCACTAATTTTCCGTCCCATCCCGCATCTCTGATGGTAGCAAGCTCGAGGTACCGGTCGGGAGTTTTTAGCTGGAAGGACGTGGCTATCGTGACTCCAAGGGCATATCGATGCAGGGGTACTATTCTAGGGACGAAGCCATTAGGAGTTGCTTTTGACAGTGATCCTTTTGACCGGGTATCGCAATACCCAAACATTGCTACATTAACATACATGAATTTGTATGACAGTGGGAAGTAACATTGAATTATGAAAATGACATAGGGAGACAATATTCCCCGGCCCTTTTGGCGTGCACGATGCAAGTAATCTAGAATTATATGTGTCAACATGTATAGTGTGTGTGAC
>NC_057812.1:62402242-62402905 GCF_018294505.1 Triticum aestivum
TAAGTTTCTTGTTGGGGAATGTAGTATTTCAAATTTTTTGCCTACGATCACGCAAGATCTATCTAGGAGAAGCGTAGCAACGAGCGGGTAGAGTGTGTCCATGCGTACCCTCGTAGACTGAAAGCGGAAGTGTTTAGTAACGCGGTTGATGTAGTCGAACGTCTTTGCGATCCAACCGATCCAAGTACTGAATGTACGGCACCACCGCGATCAGCACACATTTAGCTCGGTGACGTCCGTCGTACTCTTGATCCAGTTGAGTCCGAGGGAGAGTTTCGTCAGCACGGCGGTGTGGTGACGGTGATGATGAAGTTACCGGCATAGGGCTTCGCCTAAGCACTACGACGATATGACCGATGTGTGTAACTGTGGAGAGGGGCACCGCACACGGCCACGTATATAAAGGAGGGGAGGGAAGAGGTGGCCGGCCCAAGGGGGCATGCCAGGTGTGGGGAATCCTATTAGGACTCCCCAGTCCAAGTAGGATTCCCCTCTTTCCAATTCCTAGTAGGAGAAGGAGGGAAGGATGAGGAGGAGAGAAGGAAAGGGGGGCTGCCCCCCAAACCCTAGTGCAATTCGGTTTGGGCTAGGGGGGGGGCGTGTGAAACTCCCTGGCTGGCCTCCTCTCTTCCACCACTAGGCCATGAGGCCCAATAACTTCTC
>NC_057812.1:62403291-62405048 GCF_018294505.1 Triticum aestivum
GTACTCCGAAACTCATCCGAAGCGACCCGAACCATTCCGTTGTCCGAATATAACCTTCCAATATGTGAATCTTTATGTCTCGACTATTTTGAGACTCCTTGTCATGTCCATGATCTCATCCGGGACTCCGAACAAACTTCGGTCATCAAATCATATAACTCATAATACAAATCGTCATCGAACGTTAAGCGTGCGGATCCTATGGGTTCGAGAACTATGTATACATGACCGAGACACATCTCCGGTCAATAACCAATAGCAGAACCTGGATGCTCACATTGGCTCCTACATATTCTACGAAGATCTTTGTCATCAGTATGTTACTTGCCCGAGATTCGATCGTCGGTATCATCATACCTTGTTCAATCTCGTTACCGGCAAGTCTCTTTACTCGTAATGGAATGCATCATCCCGCAACTAACTCATTAGTCACATTGCTTGCAAGGCTCATAGTGCTGTGCATTACCGAGAGGGACCTGAGTTGCCTCTCCGATACACGGAGTGACAAATCTTAATTTTGATCTATGCCAACTCAACAAACACCATCGGAGACACCTGTAGAGCATCTTTATAATCACCCACTTACGTTGTGACGTTTTATAGCACACTAAGTGTTCCTCCGGTATTCCGGAGTTGCATAATCTCATAGTCATAGGAACATGTATAAGTCATGAAGAAAGCAATAGCAATAAACTAAACGATCATAGTGCTAAGCTAACAGATGGGTCTTGTCCATCACATCATTCTCTAATGATGTGATCCCGTTCATCAAATGACAACACATGTCTATGGTCAGGGAACTTAACCATCTTTGATTAACGAGCTAGTCTAGTAGAGGCATACTAGGGACACTATGTTTTTCTATGTATTCACATATGTACCAAGTTTCCGGTTAAGACAATTCTAGCATGAATAATGAAAATTTATCATGATGTAAGGAAATATAAATAACAACTTTATTATTGCCTCTAGGGCATATTTCCTTCAGTCTCCCACTTGCACTAGAGTCAATAATCTAGATTACATAGTAATGATTCTAACATCCATGGAGTCTTGGTGCTGATCATGTTTTGCTCGTGAGAGAAGCTTAGTCAACGGGTCTGCAATATTCAGATCCGTATGTATTTTGCAAATCTCTATGTCTCCTTCCTTGACTTGATCGGCATTGAAGCGTCTCTTGATGTGCTTTGTTCTCTTGTGAAATCTGGATTCCTTTGCCATGGCAATTGCACCAGTATTGTCACAACAGATTTTCATTGGATCTGATGCACTAGGTATGACACCTAGATCGGATATGAACTCCTTCATCTAGACTCCTTCATTTGCTGCTTCCGAAGCAGCTATGTATTCCGCTTCACACGTAGATCCCGCCATGACGCTTTCCTTAGAATTGCACTTCGGTGTAGCCACAACTTTTCCTTCCCATCCCGCATCTCCGATGGTAGCAAGATCGAGTTACCGGTCGGGAGTTTTTAGCTGGAAGGACGTGGCGGTCGTGACTCCAAGGTCATATCGATGCACGGGTACTATTCTGGGGACGAAGCCATTAGGAGTTACTTTTGACCGTGATCCTTTTGACCGGGTATCGCAATACCCAAACATTGCTACATTAACATACATGAATTTGTATGATAGTGGCAAGTAACATCGAATTATGAAAATGACACAGGTAGACAATCTTCCCCTTATGGCCACACGATATGAATAACAACCTTACTCCTACTTGTCTATAATTATATCTATCGACGGGTATAGTG
>NC_057812.1:62406205-62411384 GCF_018294505.1 Triticum aestivum
GGGGGGGGGGTCTAGCGAGCCTTGTGCGCTAAGTTTCTAGCACATTTGGTGACCAGTCTTAACCAGATGTGCAAGTTCAGATCTAGTCTAGGCCTGAAGCTAGGGCTTCCATTAAGTCATCTTGGCCCTCCAAGCAGAAGTTGTCATCTCTTGTTCATGGCGCTAATGTATTTATAAATGGTCTGGGGTCAGTTGGATGCCTTCCTTTCCTAGCCTCCCATTCGTGAAAAGCTTGATAATTCCACTGTCATGACATGTCCTCCCTCCTTCCAAGGAGTTCCAGGGGGTACACGTCATCCTAATTTCACTGCTAGGAGTGACTCTCCGTGGGAGTGGGTTTGACATTCGCGAAAGTTTCCTTCAGGCTTACGCGGCTTGGCATGGGCCCGATCCACCTTTTGCCTACAACATATGACCTACCCGGAGACTACACCTTCACACATGGTGAGTAAACAACTCCTTGGTTGCCCGCTCCACCTAGATACGTGCCGCCAAAAGAAACTCCCGATGTTCCTGTAGCTGAAGTGACGACCAGATCTGAACCCGGTGGATACTTGAGCAGATAACTTGGAGAGGAGAATATATCTTCTTTCATCAAATATCACATTATTTGTACGTAACTACATTGACTATCAAATTTTGCATTCGTTATATATTTCTCACATTTTGCTAAAACCAAAATATTTTTTAACACACATGAAATTTCCATGTAACGATTTGCGTAAAACATCATCTACACAACTAATGAATCAACTGGGATGCAACATGCATATATCTAATTAGCTCGTGGTAATTGTTTAAATATGTCAAGTTGAATCAATGATAAATAAAAAAACAAAATAGGAAATTAAGTATAAAATATTTCAACATCAATTAATGTGGATGACAGGCATAAGGTAACCATGACTCCCTGACAGGTTGGTAGAACAAAGGGTAGGGTTGATTTTATATCCGTGTGTTGCTTCCGATAATTTACCCGTCGGCAAACAGAAAGAACAATGATAGATCAAACTATGTGCTTTTGGGTAGCAGCATACGCGAAACACAGTTGAAGAAATGTAATGATGGTATGTCATGAAAGGCTTTCCTAGGCATGTAATGTATGATCTCAATATGCGCTTTACACAATTACCTAAGTTGACAACTAACTCTATAATGCCATTAAGACTTGAACACTATTGTCCTGTACTATTTTGGACGTAATAATGAATCATGGTGCCATGGTGGTAGTATATTTTAGACTCGGAACATGGCATACACAAGGATCATCTATCGATTATTAATTAAGTGCTAAAGTATGTGATGGCAATATATGGAACTAGCTGGCTTGAGATTTGCTACATGGAGGGGAGTACCACTACATCAATCATATCATGCATGATGAGATTGAGCGTACGCAAACTTGTATTATCATGTGTCTACTTTTGAAATATATATAAAAAAGGAAGTAAAACTTGTAGGAAAATTACTGGCTGGTCAAATAGTTTCATTCTTCTGGAATGTATGACCATATTAATAATGAAGTACTTGATTAGACTAAAGCTTCTACTGAACCCTCTCAGGTAAACGCCATGATGGTGTTGCATTTACCCTTATATGCTTATGTCTGGAACACATGCCCGCTCTGCTTTCGGATTGATCTTGTTAACGAATACGCTGTTCGAGGAATCATCAGAGTTCTCCCCGGGTTTAAAGTTTATACTGAAATATGTAATTTTGATTAGCAGTATAAGGGTAGGTAAAATGCCATCAAGACATGTATTGACGGTAACGCGCAAGGCGCTCTCATAGGTGTGTAATTTGTGATCTTCAGATGCTCTATGCGCTCGTGGTTGTTTGTTGGTTAAATATAATTAGCCATGAGTATATGGAAAACTAGTTGTTAGCTGGTTTTTGGTAAAATCTGTTTTGCTAGCAGTTTTGTGAATAATCAGTATAGGGAAAATACTGGTCGGGATTAGGAAACTGTAAAGATGGATATGCGATTTACTTGTTTGGATAAAATTCCATATTCCTCTCTCTGTGAGTTGTGGAAGGAGGATGGCATGAAAAAAGTTTGGGGCGTGAGGAAGTTAGTTAGGATCCTGTATTGCTAAATCGCGTTTTTGGAAAAACAACAAATAGTAGTTTCTCTACAAATGTGAAATCCAGAGTTTAATTGAAAAAAGTTCTTCATATACGCGGGTAGGTGTACATTTTCTACTTAGTGCATGTCACGCACACCACGATTATCTACTGATTGTTAAGTGCTAAGTATGTGTTGGGAAGATAACCAACTAGTTGGCTTGGTATCAGGCACATGCAGGGGAGTACTCCAAAGTCAACTATATATCATGATGGTATCAAGCTTACATAAACATGTATTATCATGCATGTTCGTATGATAGTCCAGTATCAGCTTTGAGATCATGAATGGCAAACTGGAGGGGCTAATTTATGAGTGCGTGTGCTTATAAATAGGGTCTCTAGCTAGCTAGTACTCACATCAACACAACCACGAGAAAACACTTCCATTTTTCTAGATAGAGCTTTGAGCCGCAACATTCGCCTTCCGCTCTTGCGATGGCTTCCAGCTCCGTGCCTAAGATGGCTGTCGTTTTCATGCTGGCCCTATTCGCTGGCCAGGCGCTGATGGCTACGCTGGCGACGGCAGAAGGACTAGGTAACCGGCACAACCTTTTGGAGAAGTATGATGAGACGCAATGTCGCGGATACGCCACATGCAATATTGTATGCTTCTACCAAGTTTTTCAAGTCTGCATCATCTATAGCCCTGTTGCATTCTGCAACACTTGGGCATTTGGGTTCTGCAAGGACAAGAGATACTGAGGCATAAATAGCAGTGCAGCTCCTTTTGGGATGCATGCACAACTACACGAGCAACTCGCCTCATCAGTGTCAACTATTGTTCCTTGGTTATTGGCGTTGTGCGTTGCAAGAGTCCTAATATGTTCCTCCCTTTATTTCCAGCTATCATTTATCAGTGGCTTAACCAACTATTTAATTACTTCATTCTCTGTCATCATGGTACTTGTTTAACTAAAAATCCCCTGTCGGATACAAATGTAATTGTCGTTTGATTATAAAATGGTTCCGCCGCGGCAGCATTTTTCGGTCCATGATGGCCATATAAGCATGCTCTTTCTACCCTTACCGATGAATCTTTCTTCATGAAATACCATTCGTTTGACAGATTTGGCATGTGGTTCGACAAAATGCCATAAAAAATAATGGTTGCAAAAATATAAGGGAGCCTGAAGCTGAATCGGCACTAACCTTGTAAATATTTTTCGTAGTGGACAAGACAAATACTACACAGGCCATCGCCACACCCATTTTCGCTAGATCATCGCAGATGATGCGATGTTTGACAACATATGCATTCTAAACAGAAACTCAAGGCCCTAGGGTGACCAGCGTTGTTTCCGTGTTAATCCGGGCCCACAGGGTACGAAAGTTTTTTTCGTCTGTGAGTCCCTATCATGTGGAACCCATGTTAACTGCCGTGATTGCATTGGCTTTCAGGGACGAATATATCGAATCGGGGTTTTCGAGCGTTCTCTCATTGCACCTTGAGTACCCCAAACCCATTAAGGTCGCCTTCCGACGCTCTCTGGTAGTCGTCCAGGTGCTTGGGTCATCCTTCTTCTGGCTAGAGTCGCGTTGGCATCGATCCTTTGGACATTTGATTCAATCCTCCACGAGGGTCTTTCACTGCCCCTACGACAGATGCTACCGAAAAGAGTTCCGGCATTGAGCGAGCATTTTCTTGGGCTATCCTGATCAAACATCTCGCATGCCTCATTCTACCTTTGAAAACTGAAATTATATCCAGGTAGGATTGATCCGTGGGAAGTCATTCATTTTCCTCAGAAACCCGCAATTCCCAGATCAAAAGTCATATTTCCCGCTCCTCTAGTTTCTTAAACCAGCACGGTTCCTTTTTCCAGCAGGAATACTCCCAAAAAAGGGCTTCCATTCAAAGTGGAAAGAAAGAGACCGGTCCGTTCTCCCTCTTTGCCTAGCGGTTAATTAGAGTGTAGGTCCCCTCCCAGGCCTCGCAACCAAGAGTCACTTGTCGAAAGTTGACCAAGAAGACAATAACTATCAAGGCAGGAATAGATAGATGAAACTCTAAACTGTTTCACCATCTTCTATGGTCATTCTTATTTTTCTGAAGTTGAAGTTGTGCTCGCCCATGTAAGCTTCAATAGGTTTGTGGACATCACAACCCCATTCTCCTGTATCTCTTCAACATGCAAGCACTTCGTTAGGGCCGGTGGTTTTCTGGAAGTGGGTTCACTGTTTACGCCTCCATGGAATCTGGCTAGCTCGAAGAGTCCCCAGATGACCTCGAGTTGCTCCTGGCATTCCCAGTGATGTCATTAATGATTGGACCGTTCACCTTGAACGGAAAATCATTGAACAGTAGTGAGGAAGGAGTTCGGTGTTTCCTAACTTCCATTGCGAGAGTGGTTATTTTAGACCAAGGGACTTCCACCTACATTGCACCAATGATAATCACTCAAATCAAAAAATGGCTAAATAATTTGAATTTGCAGGCTTGGCTGTGACTAATTGTTTAGGGTGCTTATTTGGTGGCCAAATGACATACGAGGAGCTCTTTACATACAAAATATATATATATCAAATTTTGTCCTCAAAGTTATGTACGCATAGTTTGAGTAGAAGTTGTATTTTTTATATATGAAGCTCATTTGATACTATTTGGTCACCAAACAATGCAAGCACCTCAAACACTTGTTCAATAAATGCCCCAAAGTTTATTTTGCTATTTGTTATCAGTTTACTCTTCAGCGTGGATAAATTGAACTTTGGTGTAGCCACTAATTTTCCGTCCCATCCCGCATCTCTGATGGTAGCAAGCTCGAGGTACCGGTCGGGAGTTTTTAGTTGGAAGGACGTGGCTATCGTGACTGCAAGGGCATATCGATGCAGGGCTACTATTCTAGGGAGGAAGCCATTAGGAGTTGCTTTTGACAGTGATCCTTTTGACCGGGTATCGCAATACCCAAACATTGCGACATTAACATACATGAATTTGTATGACAGTGGGAAGTAACATTGAATTATGAAAATGACATAGGGAGACAATATTCCCCGGCCCTTTTGGCGCGCACGATGCAAGTAATCAAGAATTGTATGTGTCAACATGTAT
>NC_057812.1:62411464-62412155 GCF_018294505.1 Triticum aestivum
GGAGGGGGATCCAGCGAGCCTTGTACTCTAAATTTCTTGTTGGGGAATGTAGTATTTCAAAAATTTTGCCTACGATCACGCAAGATCTATCTAGGAGAAGCGTAGCAATGAGCGGGTAGAGTGTGTCCATGCGTACCCTCGTAGACTGAAAGCGGAAGTGTTTAGTAACGCGGTTGATGTAGTCGAACGTCTTCGCGATCCAACCGATCCAAGTACTGAATGTACGGCACCTCCGCGATCAGCACACGTTTAGCTCGGTGACGTCCATCGTACTCTTGATCCAGTTGAGTCCGAGGGAGAGTTTCGTCAGCACGGCGGTGTGGTGACGATGATGATGAAGTTACCGGCATAGGGCTTCGCCTAAGCACTATGACGATATGACCGATGTGTGTAACTGTGGAGAGGGGCACCGCACACGGCCACGTATATAAAGGAGGGGAGGGAAGAGGTGGCCGGCCCAAGGGGGCATGCCAGGTGTGGGGAATCCTATTAGGACTCCCCAGTCCAAGTAGGATTCCCCTCTTTCCAATTCCTAGTAGGAGAAGGAGGGAAGGATGAGGAGGAGAGAAGGAAAGGGGGGCTGCCCCCCAAACCCTAGTGCAATTCGGTTTGGGCTAGGGGGGGGGCGTGTGAAACTCCCTGGCTGGCCTCCTCTCTTCCACCACTAGGCCATGAGGCCCAATAACTTCTC
>NC_057812.1:62412411-62414121 GCF_018294505.1 Triticum aestivum
ACCATTCCATTGTCCGAATGTAACCTTCCAATATGTGAATCTTTATGTCTCGACTATTTTGAGACTCCTTGTCATGTCGATGATCTCATCCGGGACTCCGAACAAACTTCAGTCATCAAATCATATAAATCATAATACAAATCGTCATCGAACGTTAAGCGTGCTGACCCTACGGGTTCAAGAACTATGTAGACATGACCGAGACACATCTCCGGTCAATAACCAATAGCAGAACCTGGATGCTCACATTGGCTCCTACATATTCTACGAAGATCTTTGTCATCAGTATGTTACTTGCCCGAGATTCGATCGTCGGTATCATCATACCTTGTTCAATCTCGTTACCGGCAAGTCTCTTTACTCGTAACGGAATGCATCATCCCGCAACTAACTCATTAGTCACATTGCTTGCAAGGCTCATAGTGATGTGCATTACCGAGAGGGCCCTGAGTTACCTCTCTGATACACGGAGTGACAAATCTTAATTTTGATCTATGCCAACTCAACAAACACCATCGGAGACACCTGTAGAGCATCTTTATAATCACCCACTTACGTTGTGACGTTTTATAGCACACTAAGTGTTCCTCCGGTATTCTGGAGTTGCATAATCTCATAGTCATAGGAACATGTATAAGTCATGAAGAAAGCAATAGCAATAAACGAAACGATCATAGTGCTAAGCTAACAGATGGGTCTTGTCCATCACATCATTCTCTAATGATGTGATCTCGTTCATCAAATGACAACACATGTCTATGGTCAGGGAACTTAACCATCTTTGATTAACGAGCTAGTCTAGTAGAGGCATACTAGGGACACCATGTTTTTCTATGTCATCACATATGTACCAAGTTTCCGGTTAAGACAATTCTAGCATGAATAATGAAAATTTATCATGATGTAAGGAAATATAAATAACAACTTTATTATTGCCTCTAGGGCATATTTCCTTCAGTCTCCCACTTGCACTAGAGTCAATAATCTAGATTACATAGTAATGATTCTAACATCCATGGAGTCTTGGTGCTGATCATGTTTTGCTCGTGAGAGAAGCTTAGTCAATGGGTCTGCAATATTCAGATCCGTATGTATTTTGCAAATCTCTATGTCTCCTTCCTTGACTTGATCGGCATTGAAGCGTCTCTTGATGTGCTTTGTTCTCTTGTGAAATCTGGATTCCTTTGCCATGGCAATTGCACCAGTATTGTCACAACAGATTTTCATTGGATCTGATGCACTAGGTATGACACCTAGATCGGATATGAACTCCTTCATTTGCTGCTTCCGAAGCAGCTATGTATTCCGCTTCACACGTAGATCCCGCCATGACGCTTTGCTTAGAATTGCACTTCGGTGTAGCCACAACTTTTCCTTCCCATCCCGCATCGCCGATGGTAGCAAGATCGAGTTACCGGTCGGGAGTTTTTAGCTGGAAGGACGTGGCGGTCGTGACTCCAAGGTCATATCGATGCACGGGTACTATTCTAGGGACGAAGCCATTAGGAGTTACTTTTGACCGTGATCCTTTTGACCGGGTATCGCAATACCCAAACATTGCTACATTAACATACATGAATTTGTATGATAGTGGCAAGTAACATCGAATTATGAAAATGACAAAGGTAGACAATCTTCCCCTTATGGCCCCCACGATATGAATAACAACCTTACTCCTACTTGTCTATAATTATATCTATCGACGGGTAT
>NC_057812.1:62415393-62419455 GCF_018294505.1 Triticum aestivum
TTACCTAAGTTGACAACTAACTCTATAATGCCATTAAGACTTGAACACTATTGTCCTGTACTATTTTGGACGTAATAATGAATCATGGTGCCATGGTGGTAGTATATTTTAGACTCGGAACATGGCATACACAAGGATCATCTATCGATTATTAATTAAGTGCTAAAGTATGTGATGGCAATATATGGAACTAGCTGGCTTGAGATTTGCTACATGGAGGGGAGTACCACTACATCAATCATATCATGCATGATGAGATTGAGCGTACGCAAACTTGTATTATCATGTGTCTACCTTTGAAATATACATAAAAAAGGAAGTAAAACTTGTAGGAAAAATTATTGGCTGGTCAAATAGTTTCATTCTTCTGGAATGTATGACCATATTAATAATGAAGTACTTGATTAGACTAAAGCTTCTACTGAACCCTCTCAGGTAAACGCCATGATGGTGTTGCATTTACCCTTATATGCTTATGTCTGGAACACATGCCCGCTCTGCTTTCGGATTGATCTTGTTAACGAATACGCTGTTCAAGGAATCGTCAGAGTTCTCCCCGGGTTTAAAGTTTATACTGAAATATGTAATTTGGATTAGCAGTATAAGGGTAGGTAAAATGCCATCAAGACATGTATTGACGGTAACGCGCAAGGCGCTCTCATAGGTGTGTAATTTGTGATCTTAAGATGCTCTATGCGCTCATGGTTGTTTGTTGGTTAAATATAATTAGCCATGAGTATATGGAGAACTAGTTGTTAGCTGGTTTTTGGTAAAATCTGTTTTGCTAGCAGTTTTGTGAATAATCAGTATAGGGAAAATACTGGTCGGGATTAGGAAACTGTAAAGATGGACATGCGATTTACTTGTTTGGATGAAATTCCATATTCCTCTCTTTGTGAGTTGTGGAAGGAGGATGGCATGAAAAAAGTTTGGGGCGTGAGGAAGTTAGTTAGGATCCTGTATTGCTAAATCGCGTTTTTGGAAAAACAACAAATAGTAGTTTCTCTACAAATGTGAAATCCAGAGTTTAATTGAAAAAAGTTCTTCATATACGCGGGTAGGTGTACATTTTCTACTTAGTGCATGTCACGCACACCATGATTATCTACTGATTGTTAAGTGCTAAGTATGTGTTGGGAAGATAACCAACTAGTTGGCTTGATATCAGGCACATGCAGGGGAGTACTCCAAAGTCAACTATATATCATGATGGTATCAAGCTTACATAAACATGTATTATCATGCATGTTCGTATGATAGTCCGGTATCAGCTTTGAGATCATGAATGGCAAACTGGAGGGGCTAATTTATGAGTGCGTGTGCTTATAAATAGGGCCTCTAGCTAGCTAGTACTCACCTCAACACAACCACGAGAAAACACTTCCATTTTTCTAGATAGAGCTTTGAGCCGCAACATCCGCCTTCCGCTCTTGCGATGGCTTCCAGCTCCGTGCCTAAGATGGCTGCCGTTTTCATGCTGGCCCTATTCGCTGGCCAGGCGCTGATGGCTACGCCGGCGATGGCAGAAGGACTAGGTAACCGGCACAACCTTTTGGAGAAGTATGATGAGACGCAATGTCGCGGATACGCCACATGCAATATTGTATGCTTCTACCAAGTTTTTCAAGTCTGCGTCATCTATAGCCCTGTTGCATTCTGCAACACTTGGGCGCTTGGGTTCTGCAAGGACAAGAGATACTGAGGCATAAATAGCAGTGCAGCTCCTTTTGGGATGCATGCATAACTACACGAGCAACTCGCCTCATCAGTGTCAACTATTGTTCCTTGGTTATTGGCGTTGTGCGTTGCAAGAGTCCTAATATGTTCCTCCCTTTATTTCCAGCTATCATTTATCAGTGGCTTAACCAACTATTTAATTACTTCATTCTCTGTCATCATGGTACTTGTTTAACTAAAAATCCCCTGTCGGATACAAATGTATGTGTCGTTTGATTATAAAATGGTTCCGCCGCGGCAGCATTTTTCGGTCCATGATGGCCATATAAGCATGCTCTTTCTACCCTTACCGATGAATCTTTCTTCATGAAATACCATTCGTTTGACAGATTTGGCATGTGGTTCGACAAAATGCCATAAAAAATAAAGGTTGCAAAAATATAAGGGAGCTTGAAGCTGAATCGGCACTAACCTTGTAAATATTTTTCGTAGTGGACAAGACAAATACTACACAGGCCATCGCCACACCCAGTTTCGCTAGATCATCGCAGATGATGCGATGTTTGACAACATATACATTCTAAACGGACACTCAAGGCCCATAGGGTGACCAGCGTTGTTTTCGTGTTAATCCGGGCCCACAGGGTACGAAAGTTTTTTTCGTCTGTGAGTCCCTATCATGTGGAACCCATGTTAACTGCCGTGATTGCATTGGCTTTCAGGGACGAATATATCGAATCGGGGTTTTCGAGCGTTCTCTCATTGCACCTTGAGTACCCCAAACCCATTAAGGTCGCCTTCCGACGCTCTCTAGTAGTCGTCCAGGTGCTTGGGTCATCCTTCTTCTGGCTAGAGTCGCGTTGGCATCGATCCTTTGGACATTTGATTCAATCCTCCAAGAGGGTCTTTCACTGCCCCTACGGCAGATGCTACCGAAAAGAGTTCCGGCATTGAGCGAGCATTTTCTTGGGCTATCCTGATCAAACATCTCGCATGCCTCATTCTACCTTTGAAAACTGAAATTATATCCAGGCAGGATTGATCCGTGGGAAGTCATTCATTTTCCTCAGAAACCCGCAATTCCCAGATCAAAAGTCATATTTCCCGCTCCTCTAGTTTCTTAAACCAGCACGGTTCCTTTTTCCAGCAGGAATACTCCCAAAAAAGGGCTTCCATTCAAAGTGGAAAGAAAGAGACCGGTCCGTTCTCCCTCTTTGCCTAGCGGTTAATTAGAGTGTAGGTCCCCTCCCAGGCCTCGCAACCAAGAGTCACTTGTCGAAAGTTGACCAAGAAGACAATAACTATCAAGGCAGGAATAGATAGATGAAACTCTAAACTGTTTCACCATCTTCTATGGTCATTCTTATTTTTCTGAAGTTGAAGTTGTGCTCGCCCATGTAAGCTTCAATAGGTTTGTGGACATCACAACCCCATTCTCCTGTATCTCTTCAACATGCAAGCACTTCGTTAGGGCCGCTGGTTTTCTGGAAGTGGGTTCACTGTTTACGCCTCCATGGAATCTGGCTAGCTCGAAGAGTCCCCAGATGACCTCGAGTTGCTCCTGGCATTCCCAGTGATGTCATTAATGATTGGACCGTTCACCTTGAACGGAAAATCATTGAACAGTAGTGAGGAAGGAGTTCGGTGTTTCCTAACTTCTATTGCGAGAGTGGTTTTTTTAGACCAAGGGACGTTCCACCTACATTGCACCAATGATAATCACTCAAATCAAAAAATGGCTAAATAATTTGAATTTGCAGGCTTGGCTGTGACCAATTGTTTAGGGTGCTTATTTGGTGGCCAAATGACATCCGAGGAGCTCTTTACATACAAAATATATATATCAAATTTTGTCCTCAAAGTTATGTACGCATAGTTTGAGTAGAAGTTGTATTTTTTATATATGAAGCTCATTTGATACTATTTGGTCACCAAACAATGCAAGCACCTCAAACACTTGTTCAATAAATGCCCCAAAGTTTATTTTGCTATTTGTTATCAGTTTACTCTTCAGCGTGGATAAATTGCACTTTGGTGTAGCCACTAATTTTCCGTCCCATCCCGCATCTCTGATGGTAGCAAGCTCGAGGTACCGGTCGGGAGTTTTTAGTTGGAAGGACGTGGCTATCGTGACTGCAAGGGCATATCGATGCAGGGGTACTATTCTAGGGACGAAGCCATTAGGAGTTGCTTTTGACAGTGATCCTTTTGACCGGGTATCGCAATACCCAAACATTGCGACATTAACATACATGAATTTGTATGACAGTGGGAAGTAACATTGAATTATGAAAATGACACAGGGAGACAATATTCCCCGGCCCTTTTGGCGCGCACGATGCAAGTAATCTAGAATTGTATGTGTCAACATGTATAGTGTGTGTG
>NC_057812.1:62419795-62420379 GCF_018294505.1 Triticum aestivum
TTCTTGTTGGGGAATGTAGTATTTCAATTTTTTTTGCCTACGATCACGCAAGATCTATCTAGGAGAAGCGTAGCAACGAGCGGGTAGAGTGTGTCCATGCGTACCCTCGTAGACTGAAAGCGGAAGTGTTTAGTAACGCGGTTGATGTAGTCGAACGTCTTCGCGATCCAACCGATCCAAGTACTGAATGTACGGCACCTCCGCGATCAGCACACGTTTAGCTCGGTGACGTCCGTCGTACTCTTGATCCAGTTGAGTCCGAGGGAGAGTTTCGTCAGCACGGCGGTGTGGTGACGGCGATGATGAAGTTACCGGCATAGGGCTTCGCCTAAGCACTATGACGATATGACTGATGTGTGTAACTGTGGAGAGGGGCACCGCACACGGCCACGTATATAAAGGAGGGGAGGGAAAAGGTGGCCGGCCCAAGGGGGCATGCCAGGTGTGGGGAATCCTATTAGGACTCCCCAGTCCAAGTAGGATTCCCCTCTTTCCAAATCCTAGTAGGAGAAGGAGGGAAGGATGAGGAGGAGAGAAGGAAAGGGGGGCTGCCCCCCAAACCCTAGTGCAATTCGGTTTGGGCT
>NC_057812.1:62420389-62422135 GCF_018294505.1 Triticum aestivum
GTAACCCCTGGTACTCCGAAACTCATCCGAAGCGACCCGAACCATTCCGTTGTCCGAATGTAACCTTCCAATATGTGAATCTTTATGTCTCGACTATTTTGAGACTCCTTGTCATGTCCATGATCTCATCCGGGACTCCGAACAAACTTCAGTCATCAAATCATATAACTCATAATACAAATCGTCATCGAACGTTAAGCGTGCGGACCCTACGGGTTCAAGAACTATGTAGACATGACCGAGACACATCTCCGGTCAATAACCAATAGCGGAACCTGGATGCTCACATTGGCTCCTACATATTCTACGAAGATCTTTGTCATCAGTATGTTACTTGCCCGAGATTCGATCGTCGGTATCATCATACCTTGTTCAATCTCGTTACCGGCAAGTCTCTTTACTCGTAACGGAATGCATCATCCCGCAACTAACTCATTAGTCACATTGCTTGCAAGGCTCATAGTGATGTGCATTACCGAGAGGGCCCTGAGTTACCTCTCTGATACACGGAGTGACAAATCTTAATTTTGATCTATGCCAACTCAACAAACACCATCGGAGACACCTGTAGAGCATCTTTATAATCACCCACTTACGTTGTGACGTTTTATAGCACACTAAGTGTTCCTCCGGTATTCTGGAGTTGCATAATCTCATAGTCATAGGAACATGTATAAGTCATGAAGAAAGCAATAGCAATAAACTAAACGATCATAGTGCTAAGCTAACAGATGGGTCTTGTCCATCACATCATTCTCTAATGATGTGATCCCGTTCATCAAATGACAACACATGTCTATGGTCAGGGAACTTAACCATCTTTGATTAACGAGCTAGTCTAGTAGAGGCATACTAGGGACACTATGTTTTTCTATGTATTCACATATGTACCAAGTTTCCAGTTAAGACAATTCTAGCATGAATAATGAAAATTTATCATGATGTAAGGAAATATAAATAACAACTTTATTATTGCCTCTAGGGCATATTTCCTTCAGTCTCCCACTTGCACTAGAGTCAATAATCTAGATTACATAGTAATGATTCTAACATCCATGGAGTCTTGGTGCTGATCATGTTTTGCTCGTGAGAGAAGCTTAGTCAATGGGTCTGCAATATTCAGATCCGTATGTATTTTGCAAATCTCTATGTCTCCTTCCTTGACTTGATCGGCATTGAAGCGTCTCTTGATGTGCTTTGTTCTCTTGTGAAATCTGGATTCCTTTGCCATGGCAATTGCACCAGTATTTTCACAACAGATTTTCATTGGATCTGATGCACTAGGTATGACACCTAGATCGGATATGAACTCCTTCATTTGCTGCTTCCGAAGCAGCTATGTATTCCGCTTCACACGTAGATCCCGCCATGACGCTTTGCTTAGAATTGCACTTCGGTGTAGCCACAAATTTTCCTTCCCATCCCGCATCTCCGATGGTAGCAAGATCGAGTTACCGGTCGGGAGTTTTTAGCTAGAAGGACGTGGCGGTCGTGACTCCAAGGTCATATCGATGCACGGGTACTATTCTAGGGACGAAGCCATTAGGAGTTACTTTTGACCGTGATCCTTTTGACCGGGTATCGCAATACCCAAACATTGCTACATTAACATACATGAATTTGTATGATAGTGGCAAGTAACATCGAATTATGAAAATGACAAAGGTAGACAATCTTCCCCTTATGGCCCCGACGATATGAATAACAACCTTACTCCTACTTGTCTATAATTATATCTATCGACGG
>NC_057812.1:62422148-62427302 GCF_018294505.1 Triticum aestivum
GGGGGGGGGGTCTAGCGAGCCTTGTGCGCTAAGTTTCTAGCACATTTGGTGACCAGTCTTAACCAGATGTGCAAGTTCAGATCTAGTCTAGGCCTGAAGCTAGGGCTTCCATTAAGTCATCTTGGCCCTCCAAGCAGAAGTTGTCATCTCTTGTTCATGGCGCTAATGTATTTATAAATGGTCTGGGGTCAGTTGGATGCCTTCCTTTCCTAGCCTCCCATTCGTGAAAAGCTTGATAATTCCACTGTCATGACATGTCCTCCCTCCTTCCAAGGAGTTCCAGGGGGTACACGTCATCCTAATTTCACTGCTAGGAGTGACTCTCCGTGGGAGTGGGTTTGACATTCGCGAAAGTTTCCTTCAGGCTTACGCGGCTTGGGATGGGCCCGATCCACCTTTTGCCTACAACATATGACCTACCCGGAGACTACACCTTCACACATGGTGAGTAAACAACTCCTTGGTTGCCCGCTCCACCTAGATACGTGCCGCCAAAAGAAACTCCCGATGTTCCTGTAGCTGAAGTGACGACCAGATCTGAACCCGGTGGATACTTGAGCAGATAACTTGGAGAGGAGAATATATCTTCTTTCATCAAATATCACATTATTTGTACGTAACTACATTGACTATCAAATTTTGCATTCGTTATATATTTCTCACATTTTGCTAAAACCAAAATATTTTTTAACACACATGAAATTTCCATGTAACGATTTGCGTAAAACATCATCTACACAACTAATGAATCAACTGGGATGCAACATGCATATATCTAATTAGCTCGTGGTAATTGTTTAAATATGTCAAGTTGAATCAATGATAAATAAAAAAACAAAATAGGAAATTAAGTATAAAATATTTCAACATCAATTAATGTGGATGACAGGCATAAGGTAACCATGACTCCCTGACAGGTTGGTAGAACAAAGGGTAGGATTGATTTTATATCCGTGTGTTGCTTCCGATAATTTACCCGTCGGCAAACAGAAAGAACAATGATAGATCAAACTATGTGCTTTTGGGTAGCAGCATACGCGAAACACAGTTGAAGAAATGTAATGATGGTATGTCATGAAAGGCTTTCCTAGGCATGTAATGTATGATCTCAATATGCGCTTTACACACTTACCTAAGTTGACAACTAACTCTATAATGCCATTAAGACTTGAACACTATTGTCCTGTACTATTTTGCACGTAATAATGAATCATGGTGCCATGGTGGTAGTATATTTTAGACTCGGAACATGGCATACACAAGGATCATCTATCGATTATTAATTAAGTGCTAAAGTATGTGATGGCAATATATGGAACTAGCTGGCTTGAGATTTGCTACATGGAGGGGAGTACCACTACATCAATCATATCATGCATGATGAGATTGAGCGTACGCAAACTTGTATTATCATGTGTCTACCTTTGAAATATACATAAAAAAGGAAGTAAAACTTGTAGGAAAAATTATTGGCTGGTCAAATAGTTTCATTCTTCTGGAATGTATGACCATATTAATAATGAAGTACTTGATTAGACTAAAGCTTCTACTGAACCCTCTCAGGTAAATGCCATGATGGTGTTGCATTTACCCTTATATGCTTATGTCTGGAACACATGCCTGCTCTGCTTTCGGATTGATCTTGTTAACGAATACGCTGTTCGAGGAATCGTCAGAGTTCTCCCCGGGTTTAAAGTTTATACTGAAATATGTAATTTTGATTAGCAGTATAAGGGTAGGTAAAATGCCATCAAGACATGTATTGACGGTAACGCGCAAGGCGCTCTCATAGGTGTGTAATTTGTGATCTTAAGATGCTCTATGCGCTCATGGTTGTTTGTTGGTTAAATATAATTAGCCATGAGTATATGGAGAACTAGTTGTTAGCTGGTTTTTGGTAAAATCTGTTTTGCTAGCAGTTTTGTGAATAATCAGTATAGGGAAAATACTGGTCGGGATTAGGAAACTGTAAAGATGGACATGCGATTTACTTGTTTGGATGAAATTCCATATTCCTCTCTTTGTGAGTTGTGGAAGGAGGATGGCATGAAAAAAGTTTGGGGCGTGAGGAAGTTAGTTAGGATCCTGTATTGCTAAATCGCGTTTTTGGAAAAACAAAAAATAGTAGTTTCTCTACAAATGTGAAATCCAGAGTTTAATTGAAAAAAGTTCTTCATATACGCGGGTAGGTGTACATTTTCTACTTAGTGCATGTCACGCACACCATGATTATCTACTGATTGTTAAGTGCTAAGTATGGGTTGGGAAGATAACCAACTAGTTGGCTTGATATCAGGCACATGCAGGGGAGTACTCCAAAGTCAACTATATATCATGATGGTATCAAGCTTACATAAACATGTATTATCATGCATGTTCGTATGATAGTCCGGTATCAGCTTTGAGATCATGAATGGCAAACTGGAGGGGCTAATTTATGAGTGCGTGTGCTTATAAATAGGGTCTCTAGCTAGCTAGTACTCACCTCAACACAACCACGAGAAAACACTTCCATTTTTCTAGATAGAGCTTTGAGCCGCAACATTCGCCTTCCGCTCTTGCGATGGCTTCCAGCTCCGTGCCTAAGATGGCTGCCGTTTTCATGCTGGCCCTATTCGCTGGCCAGGCGCTGATGGCTACGCCGGCGATGGCAGAAGGACTAGGTAACCGGCACAACCTTTTGGAGAAGTATGATGAGACGCAATGTCGCGGATACGCCACATGCAATATTGTATGCTTCTACCAAGTTTTCCAAGTCTGCATCATCTATAGCCCTGTTGCATTCTGCAACACTTGGGCGTTTGGTTTCTGCAAGGACAAGAGATACTGAGGCATAAATAGCAGTGCAGCTCCTTTTGGGATGCATGCACAACTACACGAGCAACTCGCCTCATCAGTGTCAACTATTGTTCCTTGGTTATTGGCGTTGTGCGTTGCAAGAGTCCTAATATGTTCCTCCCTTTATTTCCAGCTATCATTTATCAGTGGCTTAACCAACTATTTAATTACTTCATTCTCTGTCATCATGGTACTTGTTTAACTAAAAATCCCCTGTCGGATACAAATGTATGTGTCGTGTGATTATAAAATGGTTCCGCCGCGGCAGCATTTTTCGGTCCATGATGGCCATATAAGCATGCTCTTTCTACCCTTACCGATGAATCTTTCTTCATGAAATACCATTCATTTGACAGATTTGGCATGTGGTTCGACAAAATGCCATAAAAGTTAAAGGTTGCAAAAATATAAGGGAGCTTGAAGCTGAATCGGCACTAACCTTGTAAGTATTTTTCGTAGTGGACAAGACAAATACTGCACAGGCCATCGCCACACCCAGTTTCGCTAGATCATCGCAGATGATGCGATGTTTGACAACATATACATTGTAAACGGACACTCAAGGCCCATAGGGTGACCAGCGTTGTTTCCGTGTTAATCCGGGCCCACAGGGTACGAAAGTTTTTTTCGTCTGTGAGTCCCTATCATGTGGAACCCATGTTAACTGCCGTGATTGCATTGGCTTCCAGGGATGAATATATCGAATCGGGGTTTTCGAGCGT
Source organism: Triticum aestivum (assembly GCF_018294505.1). NCBI lineage: Eukaryota > Viridiplantae > Streptophyta > Magnoliopsida > Poales > Poaceae > Triticum > Triticum aestivum. The sequence continues at coordinate 62,425,709 of NC_057812.1, forward strand.
TCTCTCCTTGCACCTTGAGTACCCCAAACCCATTAAGGTCGCCTTCCGATGCTCTCTAGTAGTCGTCCAGGTGCTTGGGTCATCCTTCTTCTGGCTAGAGTCGCATTGGCATCGGTCCTTTGGACATTTGATTCAATCCCCCAAGAGCGTCTTTCACTGCCCCTACGGCAGATTCTATCGAAAAGAGTTCTGGCATTGAGCGAGCATTTTCTTGGAGTATCTTGATCAAACATCTCTCATGCCTCATTCTACCTTTGAAAACTAAAATTATATCCAGGTACTATTGATCCGTGGGAAGTCATTCCTTTGCCTCAGAAACCCGCAATTCCCAGATCAAAAGTCATATTTCCCGCTCCTCTAGTTTCTTAAACCAACACTGTTTCTTTTTCCAGCAGGAATACTCCCAAAAAGGGCTTCCATTCAAAGTGGAAAGAAAGAGACCGGTCCGTTCTCCCTCTTTGCCTAGCGGTTAATTAGATTGTAGGTCCCCTCCTAGGCCTCGCAACCAAGAGTCACTTGTCGAAAGTTGACCAAGAAGACAATAACTATCAAGGCAGGAATAGATAGATGAAACTCTAAACTGTTTCACCTTCTTCTATGGTCATTCTTATTTTTCTGAAGTTGAAGTTGTGCTCGCCCATGTAAGCTTCAATAGGTTTGTGGACATCACAACCCCCATTCTCCTGTATCTCTTCAACATGCAAGCACTTCGTTAGGGCCGGTGGTTTTCTGGAAGTGGGTTCACTGTTTACGCCTCCATGAAATCTGGCTAGCTCGAAGAGTCCCCAGATGACCTCGAGTTGCTCCTGGCATTCCCAGTGATGTCATTAATGATTGGACCGTTCACCTTGAACGGAAAATCATTGAACAGTAGTGAGGAAGGAGTTGGGTGTTTCCTAACTTCCATTGCGAGAGTGGATTTTTTAGACCAAGGGACGTTCCACCTACATTGCACCAATGATAATCACTCAAATCGAAAAATGGCTAAATAATTTGAATTTGCAGGCTTGGCTGTGACCAATTGTTTAGGGTGCTTATTTGGTGGCCAAATGACATCCGAGGATCTCTTTACATACAAAATATATATATCAAATTTTGTCCTCAAAGTTATGTACGCATAGTAGAAGTTGTATTTTTTATATATGAAGCTCATTTGATACTATTTGGTCACCAAACAATGCAAGCACCTCAAACACTTGTTCAATAAATGCCCCAAAGTTTATTTTGCTATTTGTTATCAGTTTACTCTTCAGCGTGGATAAATTGCACTTTGGTGTAGCCACTAATTTTCCGTCCCATCCCGCATCTCTAATGGTAGCAAGCTCGAGGTACCGGTCGGAAGTTTTTAGCCGGAAGGACGTGGCTATCGTGACTCCAAGGGCATATCGATGCAGGGGTACTATTCTAGGGACGAAGACATTAGGAGTTGCTTTTGACTGTGATCCTTTTGACCGGGTATCGCAATACCCAAACATTGCTACATTAGCATACATGAATTTGTATGACAGTGGGAAGTAACATCGAATTATGAAAATGACACAGGGAGACAATCTTCCCCGGCCCTTTCGGCCCGCACGATGCAAGTAATCTAGAA
>NC_057812.1:62427704-62430120 GCF_018294505.1 Triticum aestivum
GAGCCTTGTACTCTAAGTTTCTTGTTGGGGAATGTAGTATTTCAAAATTTTTGCCTACGATCACGCAAGATCTATCTAGGAGAAGCGTAGCAATGAGCGGGGAGAGTGTGTCCACGCAATACCCTCGTAGACTGAAAGCGGAAGTCTTTAGTAACGCGATTGATGTAGTCGAACGTCTTCGCGATCCAACCGATCCAAGTACTGAACGTATGGCACCTCCACGATCAGCACACGTTCAGCTTGGTGACGTCCCTTGTACTGTTGATCAAGTTGAGGCTGAGGGAGAGTTTTGTCAGCACGATGGCATGGTGACGGTGATGATGAAGTTACCGGCGCAGGGCTTCGCCTAAGCACTACGACGATATGATAGAGATGTGTAATTGTAGAGATGGGCACCGCACACGGCCACGTATATAAAGGAGGGGAGGGAAGAGGTGGCCGGCCCAAGGGGGGCACGCCAGGTGTGGGTAATCCTATTAGGACTTTCCAGTACAAGTAGGATTCCCCTCCTCTTTCCTATTCCTAGTAGGAGAAGGAGGGAAGGAGGAGGAGGAGAGAAGCAAAGGGGGGCGCCCCCCAAACCCTAGTCCAATTCGGTTTGGGCTAGGGGGGGGGGTGTGCCACTCCCTGGCCGGCCTCCTCTCTTCCACCACTAGGTCCATGAGGCCCAACAACTTCCCGCAGGGGGGGGGGTCGGTAACCCCCGGTACTCCGAAACTCATCCAAAGCGACCCGAACCATTCCGTTGTCCGAATGTAACCTTCCAATTTATGAATCTTTATGTCTCGACCATTTTGAGACTCCTTGTCATGTCCGTGATCTCATCCGGGACTCCGAACAAACTTCGGTCAACAAATCATATAACTCACAATACAAATCATCATCAAACGTTAAGCGTGCGGACCCTACGGGTTCGAGAACTATGTAGACATTTCCGAGACACATCTCCGGTCAATAACCAATAGCGGAACCTGGATGCTCACATTGTCTCCTACATATTCTACGAAGATCTTTGTCATCGGTATGTTAGTTGCCCGAGATTCGATCGTCGGTATCATCATACCTAGTTCAATCTCTTTACTGGCAAGTCTCTTTACTCGTACCGGAATGCATCGTCTCGCAACTAACTCATTAGTCACATTGCTTGCAAGGCTCATAGTGATGTGCATTACCGAGAGGGCCCTGAGTTACCTCTCTGATACATGGAGTGACAAATCCTAATTTTGATCTATGCCAACTTAACAAACACCATCGGAGACACCTATAGAACATCTTTATAATCACCCAGTTACATTGTGACGTTCGATAACACACTAAGTGTTAATCCGGTATTTGGGAGTTGCATAATCTCATAGTCATAGGAACATGTATAAGTCATGAAGAAAGCAATAGCAACAAACTAAATGATAATAGTGCTAAGCTAACGGATGGGTCTTGTCCATCACATCATTCTCTAATGATGTGATCACGTTCATCAACTGACAACACATGTCTATGGTCAGGAAACTTAACCATTTTTGATTAACGAGCTAGTCTAGTAGAGGCATACTAGGGACACTCTGTTTTTCTATGTATTCACATATGTACCTTGCTAGGCATGATCTATGGTTCTCTCCTCATTCCCAGTGATGTCATTAATGATTGGACCGTTCACCTTGAACGGAAAATCATTGAACAGTAGTGAGGAAGGAGTTGGGTGTTTCCTAACTTCCATTGCCAGAGTGGTTTTTTTAGACCAGGGGACGTTCCACCTACATTGCACCAATGATTATCACTCAAATCAAAAAATGGCTAAATAATTTGAATTTGTAGGCTCGGCTGTGACCAATTGTTTAGGGTGCTTATTTGGTGGCCAAATGACATCCGAGGAGCTCTTTACATACAAAATATATATCAAATTTTGTCCTCAAAGTTATGTACGCATAGTTTGAGTAGAAGTTGTATTTTGTATATATGAAGCTCATTTGATACTATTTGGTCACCAAACAATGAAAGCACCTCAAACACTTGTTCAAGAAATGCCCCAAAGTTTATTTTGCTATTTGTTATGATTTTACTCTTCAGCGTGGATAACTTGCACTTTGGTGTAGCCACTAATTTTCCGTCCCATCCCGCATCTCTGATGGTAGCAAGCTCGAGGTACCGGTCGGTAGTTTTTAGCTGGAAGGACGTGGCTATCGTGACTCCAAGGGCATATCGATGCAGGGGTACTATTCTAGGGACGAAGCCATTAGAAGTTGCTTTTGACCGGGTATCGCAATACCCAAACATTGCTACATTAACATGCATGAATTTGTATGACAGTGGGAAGTAACATTGAATTATGAAAATGACACAGGGAGACAATATTCCCCGACCCTTTTGGCCCGCACGATGCAAGTAATCTAGAATTATATGTATCAACATGTATAGTGTG
>NC_057812.1:62430308-62430883 GCF_018294505.1 Triticum aestivum
CTCTAAGTTTCTTGTTGGGGAATGTAGTATTTCAAATTTTTTGCCTAGGATCACGCAAGATCTATCTAGGAGAAGCATAGCAACGAGCGGGGAGAGTGTGTCCACGCGTACCCTCGTAGACTGAAAGCGGAAGTGTTTAGTAACGCGGTTGATGTAGTCGAACGTCTTCGCGATCCAACCGATCCAAGTACTGAACATACGGCACCTTCGCGATCAGCACATGTTTAGCTCGGTGACGTCCCTCGTACTCTTGATCCAGTTGAGTCCGAGGGAGAGTTTCATCAGCACGGCGGTGTGGTGACGGTGATGATGAAGTTACCGGCTCAGGGCATCGCATAAGCACTACGACAATATGACCGAGGTGTGTAATTGTGGAGAAGGGCACCGCATACGTCCACGTATATAAAGGAGGGGAGGGAAGATATGGCCGGCCCAAGGGGGCACGCCAGGTGTGGGGAATCCTATTAGGACTCCCCGGTCCAAGTAGGATTCCCCTCCTCTTTCCAATTCCTAGTAGGAGAAGGAGGGAAGGAGGAGGAGAGAGGGAAAGGGGGCCCGCCCCCAAACCCTAGTGC
>NC_057812.1:62431176-62444264 GCF_018294505.1 Triticum aestivum
CCAGTAACCCCCGCTACTCCGAAACTCATCCGAAGCAACCCGAACCATTCTGTTGTCCGAATGTCCTTCTGATACGTCCATTTTGCATCATGCTTTTATATCGATATTTATTGCATTATGGGCTGTTATTTAACATTATGTCACAATACCTATGGCTTTTCTCTCTTATTTTTACAAGGTTTACATAAGGAGGGAGAATGCCGACAGCTGGAATTCTGGGCTGGAAAAGGAGCAAATATTAGAGACCTATTCTGCACAACTCCAAAATTCCTAAAACTCCATGGAACACCTTATAATAAATAATGAAAAATCCTCGCCAAAGATGAAGACCAGGGGGCCCACACCCTGTCCAGAAGGGTGGGGGCGCCCCCCCAGGGCGCGCCCCCTATCTCGTGGGCCGCCTGGTGGCTCTCCGATGACCATCTTCTGCTATATGAAGTCTTTCGTCGAGAAAAAAAATAGGAAGCAACCTTTCGGGACGAAACTCTGCCGCCACGAGGCGAACCTTGGCGGATCCAATCTAGAGCTCCGGCATAGCTGTTCTGCCGGGAAATTTCCCTCCCGGAGGGGGAAATCATCGCCATCGTCATCACCAACTCTCCTCTCATCGGGAGAGGGCAATATCCATCAACATCTTCACCAGCACCATCTCATCTCCAAACCCTAGTTCATCTCTTGTATCCAATTCTTGTCTCCAAGTCCGGGATTGGTGCTAGTAGGTTGCTAGTAGTGTTGATTACTCCTTGTAGTTGATGCTAGTTGGTTTATTTGGTGGAAGATCATATGTTCAGATCCTATATGCATATTAATAACCCTCTGATTATGAACATGTTTATGCTTTGTGAGTAGTTACGTTTGTTCCTGAGGACAAGGGAGAAGTCTTGCTATTAGTAGTCATGTGAATTTGGTATTCGTTCGATATTTTGATGATATGTATGTTGTCTAGCCTCTAGTGGTGTTATGTGAACGTCGACTACATAACACTTCACCATTATTTGGGCCTAGAGGAAGGCATTGGGAAGTAATAAGTAGATGATGGGTTGCTAGAGTGAAAGAAACTTAAACCCTAGTTTATGCGTTGCTTCGTAAGGGGCTGATTTGGATCCATATGTTTCATGCTATGGTTAGGTTTACCTTAATACTTTTGTTGTAGTTGCGGATGCTTGCAATAGAGGTTAATCATAAGTGGGATGCTTGTTCAAGTAAGAAGAGCACCCAAGCACCGGTCCACCCACATATCAAATTATCAAAGTACCGAACGCGAATCATATGAACGTGATGAAAACTAGCTTGACGATATTCCCATGTGTCCTTGGGAGCGCTTTTCCTTATATAAGAGTTTGTACAGGCTTGTCCTTTTCTACAAAAAAGGATTGGGCCACCTTGCTGCACTTTATTTACTTTTGCTACTTGTTGCTTGTTACAAATTATCTTATCACAAAACTATCTGTTACCACGTATTTCCGTAGTTGCAAATAATACCTTGCTGAAAACCGCTTATCATTTCCTTCTGCTCTTCATTGGGTTTGACACTCTTACTTATCGAAAGGACTACGATAGATCCCCTATACTTGTGGGTCATCAAGAATATTTTCTGGCGCCGTTGCAGGGGAGTGAAGTGCCTTTGGTAGGTGGAATTTGGTAAGGAAAATTTATATATTGTGCTGAAATTTACTGTCACTTGTTACTATGGAAAGTAATCCTCTGAGGGGCTTGTTCGGGGTATCTTCACCCCGACCAGTAGAGCAAAGAGTTGCTCCTCAACCTACTGAACCTACTGAAAATGAAAATGAAAATGAAAATACTTGCTTTGAAGTTTCTTCGGGTATAATAGAAAAACTGCTAGCTAATCCTTTTTCAGGAGATGGAACAAAACATCCTGATGAACATCTAATATATGTGGATGAAGTTTGTGGATTATTTAAGCTTGCAGGTGTACCCGAAGATGTTGTTAAGAAGAAGGTCTTCCGCTTATCATTGAGAGGAGATGCATCGACATGGTATAGGCTATGTGATGATATGAGGTCTTGGAATTACAAACGATTGAAATTGGAATTTCATCAGAAGTTTTATCCTATGCATCTTGTTCATCGTGATCGCAATTATATATATAATTTTTGGCCTCGCAAAGGAGAAAGCATCGCTCAAGCTTGGGGGAGGCTTAAGTCAATGTTATATTCATGCCCCAATCATGAGCTCTCAATAGAAATGATTATTCAAAAAATTTATGCTCGGCTTTCTGGTAACAATCGCACCATGCTTGATACTTCTTGTGCTGGCTCTTTTATGATGAAGACTATTGAATTCAAATGGGATTTATTGGAAAGAATTAAACGCAACTCTGAAGATTGGGATCTTGACGAAGGTAAGGAGTCAGGTATGACACCTAGTTTTGATTGTGTTAAATCTTTTATGGATACCAATGTTTTTCGTAAATTTAGCACTAAATATGGACTTGATTCTGAGATAGTAGCCTCTTTATGTGAATATTTTGCTACTTATGTTGATCTCCCTAAGGAGAAGTGGTTTAAATATAATCCTCCCATAGAAGTAAAATTAGCTGCACCAATTAAAGTTGAAGAAAATACTATCACTTATGATGATCCTATTGTTCCTACTTGTTATGTTGAGAAACCACCTTTCCCTGTTAGGATAAAGAATCATGCTAAAGCTTCAACTGTGGTTCGTAAAAGCAGTATTAAAACATATACACCTCCTAAGCAAGTCAAAGTTGAACCTAATATTGCTATTGTTAAAGATCCCTTGTCTGATAATATAGATGGGCATGCTATTTACTTCTGTAATGAAACTGCTAGAATTGCTAAACCCCGTGATACAGATAAACCTAGACCTGTGGTAGGCATGCCTGTTATTTCTATTAAAATAGGAGATCATTGTTATCATGTCTTATATGATATGGGTCCTAGTGCTAGTGCAATACCTATTGACTTATACAAAGAAATTATGCATGACATTGCACCTGTTGAGTTAGAAGAAATTGATGTCACTATTAAACTTGCTAATAGAGATACTATATCACCAATGGGAATTGTTAGAGATATTGAAGTCTTGTGTGGGAAAACTAAATATCCTGCTGATTTTCTTGTTCTTGGTTCCCCACAAGATAGTTGTTGTCCCATTATATTTGGTAGACCCTTCTTGAATACTGTTAATGCTACAATAGATTGCGCAAGGGATGTTGTTACTGTTGGCTTGGATGATATGACTCATGAATTTAATTTCTCTAAATTTAGTAAACAACACCGTGAAGAAGAATTGCCTAGTAAGGATGAAATTATTGGTCTTGCTTCTATTGCCATACCTCCTAGTGATCCTTTAGAACAATATTTGCTAGACCATGAGAATGATATGTTTATGAATGAAAGAAGGGAAATAGATGAAGTATTCTTTAAACAGGAACCTATTCTGAAACATAATTTGCCTGTTGAAATCCTAGGGGATCCCCATCCACCTAAGGGTGATCCCGTGTTTGAGCTTAAACCATTGCCTGATAATCTTAAATATGCTTATCTTGATGAAAAAAAGATATATCCTATATTAGTGCTAACCTTTCAGAGCATGAAGAAGAAAGATTATTGAAAACTCTGAAGAAGCACCGTGCTGCTATTGGATATACTCTTGATGATCTTAAGGGCATTAGTCCCACTCTATGTCAACATAAAATAAATTTGGAAGAAGATGCCAAACCAGTTTGTGATCCTCAACGACGTCTGAATCCTAAAATGAAAGAAGTGGTAAGAAAAGAAATACTAAAGCTTCTGGAGGCAGGTATAATTTATCACGTTGCTGATAGTCAGTGGGTAAGTCCTGTTCATTGTGTCCCTAAGAAGGGAGGTATTACTGTGGTTCCTAATGATAAAGATGAATTGATTCCACAAAGAATTATTACAGGTTATAGGATGGTAATTGATTTCCGCAAATTAAATAAGGCTACTAAGAAAGATCATTACCCTTTACCTTTTATCGATCAAATGCTAGAAAGATTATGCAAACATACACATTATTGCTTTCTAGATGGTTATTCTGGTTTCTCTCAAATACCTGTGTCGGCTAAAGATCAATCAAAGACTACTTTTACATGCCCTTTTGGTACTTTTGCTTATATACGTATGCCTTTTGGTTTATGTAATGCACCTGGTACCTTTCAAAGATGCATCATGGCTATATTCTCTGAATTTTGTGAAAAGATTTGTGAGGTTTTCGTGGACGACTTTTCCGTCTATGGGTCTTCTTTTGATGATTGCTTGAGCAATCTTGATCGAGTTTTGCAGAGATGTGAAGAAACTAATCTTGTCTTGAATTGGGAAAAGTGCCACTTTATGGTTAATGAAGGTATTGTCTTGGGGCATAAAGTTTCCGAAAGAGGTATTGAAGTTGATAAAGCCAAGGTTGATGCTATTGAAAAGATGCCATGTCCCAAGGACATCAAAGGTATAAGAAGTTTCCTTGGTCACGACGGATTTTATAGGAGGTTCATTAAGGACTTCTCAAAAATTTCTCGGCCTCTGACTAATTTATTACAAAAAGATATACCATTTGTCTTTGATGATGATTGTGTAGAAGCATTTGAAATACTTAAGAAAGCATTAGTCTCTGCACCTGTTGTTCAGCCACCTGATTGGAATTTACCCTTTGAAATTATGTGTGATGCTAGCGATTATGGTGTAGGTGCTGTTCTAGGGCAAAGAGTTGATAAGAAATTAAATGGTATCCATTATGCTAGTAAGACTCTAGACAATTCTCAAAGAAATTATGCTACTACTGAAAAAGAACTTTTAGCAGTTGTATTTGCTTGTGATAAGTTCAGATCTTATATTGTTGATTCTAAAGTAACTATCCACACTGATCATGTTGCTATTAAATATCTTATGGAGAAGAAAGATGCTAAGCCTAGACTTATTAGATGGGTTCTCTTGCTACAAGAATTTGATTTGCATATTGTTGATAGAAAAGGAGCCGAGAACCCCGTTGCAGACAACTTATCTAGGTTAGAGAATGTTCTTGATGACCCACTACCTATTGATGATAGCTTTCCTGATGAACAATTAATCCTCGTGATCGTTCCTTAGCCGTGTGCGGTGCCCCCCTCCACCATATTCCACCTTGGTCGTATCGTTGCAGTGCTTAGGCGAAGCCCTGCGTCGGTAGAACATCATCATCGTCACCACGCCGTCGTGCTGACGGAACTAATCCCCGAAGCTTTGCTGGATCGGAGCCCGGGGAGCATCATCGAGCTGTACGTGTGCTAAGAACTCGGAGGTGCCGGAGTAACGGTACTTGGATCGGTCGGATCGGGAAGACGTACGACTACTTCCTCTACGTTGCGTCAATGCTTCCGCAGTCGGTCTACGAGGGTACGTAGACAACACTCTCCCCTCTCGTTGCTATGCATCACCATGATCTTGCGTGTGTGTAGGAAATTTTTTGAAATTACTACGAAACCCAACAATAAGTAGATGATGGGTTGCTAGAGTGACAGAAGCTTAAACCCTAGTTTATGCGTTGCTTCGTAAGGGGCTGATTTGGATCCATATGTTTCATGCTATGGTTAGGTTTACCTTAATACTTTTGTTGTAGTTGCAAATGCTTGCAATAGAGGTTAATCATAAGTGGGATGCTTGTTCAAGTAAGAACAACACCCAAGCACCGGTCCATCCACATATCAAATTATCAAAGTACCGAACGCGAATCATATGAGCGTGTTGAAAACTAGCTTGACGATATTCCCATGTGTCCTCGGGAGCGCTTTTCCTTATATAAGAGTTTGTCCAGGCTTGTTCTTTGCTACAAAAAGGATTGGGCCACCTTGCTGCACTTTATTTACTTTTGCTACTTGTTGCTCGTTACAAATTATCTTATCACAAAACTATCTGTTACCACTTATTTCAGTACTTGCAGAGAATACCTTGCTGAAAACCGCTTATCATTTCCTTCTGCTCCTCATTGGGTTCGACACTCTTACTTATGAAAGGACTACGATAGATCCCCTATACTTGTGGGTCATCACCTTCCAATATGTGAATCTTTATGTCTGACCATTTTGAGACTCCTTGTCATGTCCGTGATCTCATTCGGGACTCCGAACAAACTTCGGTCATCAAATCATATAACTCATAATACAAATCGTCATCGAACGTTAAGCGTGCGGACCCTACAGGTTCAAGAACTATGTAGACATGACCGAGACACATCTCCGGTCAATAACCAATAGTAGAACCTGGATGCTCACATTGGCTCCTACATATTCTACGAAGATCTTTGTCATCGGTATGATACTTGCCCGAGATTCGATCGTCGGTATCATCATACCTAGTTCAATCTTGTTACCGGCAAGTCTCTTTACTTGTACCTGAATGCATCATCCCTCAACTAACTCATTAGTCACATTGCTTGCAAGGCCCATAGTGATGTGCATTACCGAGAGGGACCTGAGTTACCTCTCCGATACACGGAGTGACAAATCCTAATTTTGATCTATGCCAACTCAACAAACACCATCAGAGACACCTGCAGAGCATCTTTATAATTACCCAGTTACTTTGTGACGTTTGATAGCACACTAAGTGTTCCTCCGATATTCGAGAGTTCCATAATCTCATAGTCATAGGAACATGTATAGTTCATGGAGAAAGCAATAGCAATAAACTAAATGATCATAGTGCTAAGCTAACGGATGGGTCTTGTACATCACATCATTCTCTAATGATGTGATCCCGTTCATCAAATGACAACACATGTCTATGGTCAGGAAACTTAACCATCTTTTATTAACGAGCTAGTCTAGTAGAGGCATACTAGGGACACTATGTTTTTCTATGTACTCATATATGTACCAAGTTTCCGGTTAAGAAAATTCTAGCATGAATAATAAAAATTTATCATGATATAAGAAATAGAAATAACAACTTTATTATTGCCTCTGGGCATATTTCCTTCAGTCTCCCACTTGCACTAGAGGCAATAATCTAGATTACATAGTAATGATTCTAACATCCATGGAGTCTTCGTGCTGATCATGTTTTGCTCGTGAGAGAGGCTTAGTCAACGGGTCTGCAATATTCAGATCCGTATGTATTTTGCAAATCTCTATGTCTCCTTCCTAGACTTGATCGCGGATGGAATTGAAGCATCTTTTGATGTGCTTGGTTCTCTTGTGAAATCTGGATTCCTTTGCCATGGCAATTGCACCAGTATTTCCACAAAAGATTTTCATTGGATCTGATGCACTAGGTATGACACCTAGATCAGATATGAACTCCTTCATTTGCTGCTTCCGAAGCAGCTATGTATTCCACTTCACATGTAGATCCCGCCATGACGCTTTGCTTAGAATTGCACTTCGGTGTAGCCACAACTTTTCCTTCCAATCCCGCATCTCCGATGGTAGCAAGCTCCAGTTACCGGTCGGGATTTTTTAGCTGGAAGGACGTGGCGATCGTGACTCCAAGGTCATATCGATTCAGGGGTACTATTCTGGGGACGAAGCCATTAGGAGTTTCTTTTGATCGGGTATCGCAATACCCAAACATTGCTACGTTAACATGCATGAATTTGTATGACAGTGGGAAGTAACATCGAATTATGAAAATGACACAGGTAGACAATCTTCCCCTTTCGGCCCCACGATGCGAATAACAACCTTACTCCTATTTATCGACGGGTATAGTGTGTGTGAGGGGGGGATCCAGCGAGCCTTGTACACTAAGTTTCTAGCACAGTTGGTGACCAGTCTTAACCAGATGTGCAAGTTTAGATCTAGTCTAGGCATGAAGCTAGGGCTTCCATTAAGTCATCTTGGCCCTCCAAGCAGAAGTTGTCATCTCTTGTTCATGGCGCTAATGTATTTATAAATGGTCTGGGGTCAGTTGGATGCCTTCCTTTCCTAGCCTCCCATTCGTGAAAAGCCTGATAATTCCATTGTCATGACATGTCCTCCCTCCTTCCAAGGAGTTCCAGGGGGTACACGTCATCCTAATTTCACTGCTAGGAGTGACTCTCCGTGGGAGTGGGTTTGACATTCGCGAAAGTTTCCTTCAGGCTTACGCGGCTTGGCATGGGCCCGATCCACCTTTTGCCTACAACATATGACCTACCTGGAGACTACACCTTCACCCATGGTGAGTAAACAACTCCTTAGTTACCCGCTCCACCTAGATACATGCCGCCAAAAGAAACTCCCGATGTTCCTGTAGATGAAGTGACGACCAGATTTGAACCCGGTGGATACTTGAGCAGATAAATCGGAGAGGAGAACATATCTTCTTTCATCAAATATCAAATTATTTGTACGTAACTACATTGACTATCAAATTTTGCATTTGTTATATATTTCTCTCAATTTTTTCTAAAACCAAAATATTTTTTAATACACATGATATTTCCATGTAACAATTTGCGTAAAACATCATCTACACAACTAATGAATCCACTGGGATGCAACATGCATATATCTAATTATCTCATTGTAATTGTTTAAATATGTCAAGTTGAATCAATGATAAATAAAAAACAAAATAAGAAATTAAGTACAAAATATTTCAACATCAATTAATGTGGTTGACAGGCATAAGCTAACCATGATTCCCTGATAGGTAGGTAGACCAAAGGGGTAGGGTTGATTTTATATCTGTGTGTTGCTTCCGACAATTTACCCGTTGGCAAACAGAAAGAACAATGATAGATCAAACTATGAGCTTTTGGTTAGCAGCATACGCAAACACAGTTGAAGAAATGTAATGATGGTATGCCATGAGAGCTTTCCTAGGCGAGTAATGTATGATCTCAATATGCGCTTTACACACTTACCTAAGTTGACAACTAACTCTATAATGCCATTAAGACTTGAACACTATTGTTCTGTACTATTTTAGACGTAATAATGAATCATGGTGCCATGGTGGTAGTATATTTTAGACTCGGATCATGGCATACACAAGGATCATCTATCGATTATTAATTAAGTGCTAAAGTATGTGATGGCAATATATGGAACTAGCTGGCTTGAGATTTGCTACATGCAGGGGAGTACCACTACATCAATTATATCATGCATGATGAGATTGAGCGTACACAAACTTGTATTATCATGCATCTACTTTTGAAATATACATAAAAAAGGAAGTAAAACTTGTAGGAAAAATTATTGGCTGGTCAAATAGTTTCATTCTTCTGGAATGTATGACCATATTAATAATGAAGTACTTGATTAGACTAAAGCATCTACTGAACCCTCTCAGGTAAACGCCATGATGGTGTTGCATTTACCCTTATATGCTTATGTCTGGAACACATGCCCGCTCTGCTTTCGGATTGATCTTGTTAACGAATACGCTGTTCGAGGAATCGTCAGAGTTCTCCCCGGGTTTAAAGTTTATACTAAAATATGTAATTTTGATTAGCAGTATAAGGGTAGGTAAAATGCCATCAAGACATGTATTGACGGTAACGCGCAAGGCGCTCTCATAGGTGTGTAATTTGTGATCTTAAGATGCTCTATGCGCTCGTGGTTGTTTGTTGGTTAAATATAATTAGCCATGAGTATATGGAAAACTAGTTGTTAGCTGGTTTTTGGTAAAATCTGTTTTGCTAGACGTTTTGTGAATAATCAGTATAGGGAAAATACTGGTCGGGATTAGGAAACTGTAAAGATGGACATGCGATTTACTTGTTTGGATAAAATTCCATATTCCTCTCTCTGTGAGTTGTGGAAGGAGGATGGCATGAAAAAAGTTTGGGGCGTGGGGAAGTTAGTTAGGATCCTGTATTGCTAAATCGCGTTTTTGGAAAAACAACAAATAGTAGTTTCTCTACAAATGTGAAATCCAGAGTTTACTTGAAAAAAGTTCTTCATATACGCGGGTTAGTTAGAATAGCCAAGAAAGATTCTATTCGGTTAGACAGTTTTTCAAGTTTATAGGATTTGTGTTTTGTATATACTATCTATCCTATCAACCCTAGCTAAGTTGTGGACTCTATAACGCCATCAACACTTGAACGTACTAAAGTTCTGTCTTGTTTGGACTCCCGACTGAATCATGGTAGGTGTACATTTTGTACTTAGTGCATGTCACGCACACCATGATTATCTACTGATTGTTAAGTGCTAATTATGTGTTGGGAAGATATCCAACTAGTTGGCTTGATATCAGGCACATGCAAGGAAGTACTCCAAAGTCAACTATATATCATGATGGTATCAAGCTTACATAAACATGTATTATCATGCATGTTCGTATGATAGTCCAGTATCAGCTTTGAGATCATGAATGGCAAACTGGAGGGGCTAATTTATGAGTGCGTGTGCTTATAAATAGGGTCTCTAGCTAGCTAGTACTCACATCAACACAACCACGAGAAAACACTTCCATTTTTCTAGATAGAGCTTTGAGCAGCAACATCCGCCTTCCGCTCTTGCGATGGCTTCCAGCTCCGTGCCTAAGATGGCTTCCGTTTTCATGCTGGCCCTATTCGCTGGCCAGGCGCTGATGGCTACGCCGGCGACGGCAGAAGGACTAGGTAACCGGCACAACCTTTTGGAGAAGTATGATGAGACGCAATGTCGCGGATATGCCACATGCAATATTGTATGCTTCTACCAAGTTTTTCAAGTCTGCATCATCTATAGCCCTGTTGCATTCTGCAACACTTGGGCGTTTGGGTTCTGCAAGGACAAGAGATACTGAGGCATAAATAGCAGTGCAGCTCCTTTTGGGATGCATGCACAACTACACGAGCAACTCGCCTCATCAGTGTCAACTATTGTTCCTTGGTTATTGGCGTTGTGCGTTGCAAGAGTCCTAATATGTTCCTCCCTTTATTTCCAGCTATCATTTATCAGTGGCTTAACCAACTATTTAATTACTTCATTCTCTGTCATCATGGTACTTGTTTAACTAAAAATCCCCCGTCGGATACAAATGTATGTGTCGTGTGATTATAAAATGTTTCCGCCGCGGCAGCATTTTTCGGTCCATGATGGCCATATAAGCATGCTCTTTCTACCCTTACCGATGAATCTTTCTTCATGAAATACCATTCGTTTGACAGATTTGGCATGTGGTTCGACAAAATGCCATAAAAAATAAAGGTTGCAAAAATATAAGGGAGCTTGAAGCTGAATCGGCACTAACCTTGTAAATATTTTTCGTAGTGGACAAGACAAATACTACATACGCCATCGCCACACCCAGTTTCGCTAGATCATCGCAGATGATGCGATGTTTGACAACATATACATTGTAAACGGACACTCAAGGCCCATAGGGTGACCAGTGTTGTTTCCGTGTTAATCCGGGCCCACAGGGTACGAAAGTTTTTTTCGTCTGTGAGTCCCTATCATGTGGAACCCATGTTAACTGCCGTGATTGCATTGGCTTTCAGGGACGAATATATCGAATCGGGGTTTTCGAGCGTTCTCTCCTTGCACCTTGAGTACCCCAAACCCATTAAGGTCGCCTTCCGATGCTCTCTAGTAGTCGTCCAGGTGCTTGGGTCATCCTTCTTCTGGCTAGAGTCGCATTGGCATCGGTCCTTTGGACATTTGATTCAATCCCCCAAGAGCGTCTTTCACTGCCCCTACGGCAGATTCTATCGAAAAGAGTTCCGGCATTGAGCGAGCATTTTCTTGGAGTATCTTGATCAAACATCTCTCATGCCTCATTCTACCTTTGAAAACTGAAATTATATCCAGGTACTATTGATCCGTGGGAAGTCATTCCTTTGCCTTAGAAACCCGCAATTCCCAGATCAAAAGTCATATTTCCCGCTCCTCTAGTTTCTTAAACCAACATTGTTTCTTTTTCCAGCAGGAATACTCCCAAAAAAGGGCTTCCATTCAAAGTGGAAAGAAAGAGACCGGTCCGTTCTCCCTCTTTGCCTAGCGGTTAATTAGATTGTAGGTCCCCTCCCAGGCCTCGCAACCAAGAGTCACTTGTCGAAAGTTGACCAAGAAGACAATAACTATCAAGGCAGGAATAGATAGATGAAACTCTAAACTGTTTCACCTTCTTCTATGGTCATTCTTATTTTTCTAAAGTTGAAGTTGTGCTCGCCCATGTAAGCTTCAATAGGTTTGTGGACAACACAACCCCCATTCTCCTGTATCTCTTCAACATGCAAGCACTTCGTTAGGGCCGGTGGTTTTCTGGAAGTGGGTTCACTGTTTACGCCTCCATGGAATTTGGCTAGCTCGAAGAGTCCCCAGATGACCTCGAGTTGCTCCTGGCACCTTGCTAGGCATGATCTATGGTTCTCTCCTCATTCCCAGTGATGTCATTAATGATTGGATCGTTCACCTTGAACAGAAAATCATTGAAGAGTAGTGAGGAAGGAGTTGGGTGTTTCCTAACTTCCATTGCCAGAGTGGTTTTTTTAGACCAGGGGACGTTCCACCTACATTGCACCAATGATAATCACTCAAATCGAAAAATGGCTAAATAATTTGAATTTGCAGGCTCGGCTGTGACCAATTGTTTAGGATGCTTATTTGGTGGCCAAATGACATCCGAGGAGCTCTTTACATACAAAATAGATATCAAATTTCTACCTCAAATTTATGTACGCATAGTTTGAGTAGATGTTGTATTTTGTATATAGGAAGCTCATTTAATACTATTTGGTCACCAAACTATGCAAGCGCCTCAAACACTTGTTCAATAAATGCCCCAAAGTTTATTTTGCTATTTGTTATGATTTTACTCTTCAGTATGGATAAATTGCACTTCGGTGTAGCCACTAATTTTCCTTCCCATCCCGCATCTCTGATGGTAGCAAGCTCGAGGTACCGGTCGGAAGTTTTTAGCTGGAAGGACGTGGCTATCGTGACTCCAAGGGCATATCGATGCAGGGGTACTATTCTAGGGACGAAGACATTAGGAGTTGCTTTTGACCGTGATCCTTTTGACCGGGTATCGCAATACCCAAACATTGCTACATTAACATATATGAATTTGTATGACAGTGGGAAGTAACATCGAATTATGAAAATGACACAGGGAGACAATCTTCCCCGGCCCTTTCGGCCCGCACGATGCAAGTAATCTAGAATTATATGTATCAACAGGTATAGT
>NC_057812.1:62444337-62444738 GCF_018294505.1 Triticum aestivum
TACTGTTGATCAAGTTGAGGCTGAGGGAGAGTTTTGTCAGCACGATGGCATGGTGACGGTGATGATGAAGTTACCGGCGCAGGGCTTCGCCTAAGCACTACGACGATATGATAGAGATGTGTAATTGTAGAGATGGGCACCGCACACGGCCACGTATATAAAGGAGGGGAGGGAAGAGGTGGCCGGCCCAAGGGGGGCACGCCAGGTGTGGGTAATCCTATTAGGACTTTCCAGTACAAGTAGGATTCCCCTCCTCTTTCCTATTCCTAGTAGGAGAAGGAGGGAAGGAGGAGGAGGAGAGAAGCAAAGGGGGGCGCCCCCCAAACCCTAGTCCAATTCGGTTTGGGCTAGGGGGGGGGGTGTGCCACTCCCTGGCCGGCCTCCTCTCTTCCACCACTAGG
>NC_057812.1:62444748-62447720 GCF_018294505.1 Triticum aestivum
TAAGTTTCTTGTTGGGGAATGTAGTATTTCAAAAATTTTGCCTACGATCACGCAAGATCTATCTAGGAGAAGCGTAGCAACAAGCGGGGAGAGTGTGTCCATGCAATACCCTCGTAGACTGAAAGTGGAAGTCTTTAGTAAAGCGGTTGATGTAGTCGAACGTCTTCGCGATCCAACCGATCCAAGTACTGAACGTATGGCACCTACGCGATCAGCACATGTTCAGCTTGGTGACGTCCCTCATACTGTTGATCAAGTTGAGGCTGAGGGAGAGTTTTGTCAGCACGACGGCATGGTGACGGTGATGATGAAGTTACCGGCGCAGGGCTTCGCCTAAGCACTACGACGATATGATAGAGATGTGTAACTGTAGAGATGGGCACCGCACACGGCCACGTATATAAAGGAGGGGAGGGAAGAGGTGGCCGGCCCAAGGGGGGCACGCCAGGTGTGGGTAATCCTATTAGGACTTTCCAGTACAAGTAGGATTCCCCTCCTCTTTCCTATTCCTAGTAGGAGAAGGAGGGAAGGAGGAGGAGGAGAGAAGCAAAGGGGGGCGCCCCCCAAACCCTAGTCCAATTCGATTTGGGCTAGGGGGGGTGTGCCACTCCCTGGCCGGCCTCCTCTCTTCCACCACTAGGCCCATGAGGCCCAACAACTTCCCGCAGGGGGGGGGGGTCGGTAACCCCCGGTACTCCGAAACTCATCCGAAGCGACCCGAACCATTCCGTTGTCCGAATGTAACCTTCCAATTTATGAATCTTTATGTCTCGACCATTTTGAGACTCCTTGTCATGTCCGTGATCTCATCCGGGACTCCGAACAAACTTCGGTCAACAAATCATATAACTCACAATACAAATCGTCATCAAACGTTAAGCGTGTGGACCCTACGGGTTCGAGAACTATGTAGACATTTCCGAGACACATCTCCGGTCAATAACCAATAGCGGAACCTGGATGCTCACATTGTCTCCTACATATTCTACGAAGATCTTTGTCATCGGTATGTTAGTTGCCCGAGATTCGATCGTTGGTATCATCATACCTAGTTCAATCTCTTTACTGGCAAGTCTCTTTACTCGTACCGGAATGCATCATCCCGCAACTAACTCATTAGTCACATTGCTTGCAAGGCTCATAGTGATGTGCATTACCGAGAGGGCCCTGAGTTACCTCTTTGATACATGGAGTGACAAATCCTAATTTTGATCTATGCCAACTCAACAAACACCATCGGAGACACCTATAGAGCATCTTCATAATCACCCAGTTACATTGTGATGTTTGATAACACACTAAGTGTTAATCCGGTATTCGGGAGTTGCATAATCTCATAGTCACAGGAACATGTATAAGTCATGAAGAAAGCAATAGCAATAAACTAAATGATAATAGTGCTAAGCTAACGGATGGGTCTTGTCCATCACATCATTCTCTAATGATGTGATCACGTTCATCAAATGACAACACATGTCTATGGTCAGGAAACTTAACCATCTTTGATTAACGAGCTAGTCTAGTAGAGGCATACTAGGGACACTCTGTTTTTCTATGTATTCACATATGTACCTTGCTAGGCATGATCTATGGTTCTCTCCTCATTCCCAGTGATGTCATTAATGATTGGACCGTTCACCTTGAACGGAAAATCATTGAACAGTAGTGAGGAAGGAGTTGGGTGTTTCCTAACTTCCATTGCCAGAGTGGTTTTTTAGACCAGGGGACGTTCCACCTACATTGCACCAATGATTATCACTCAAATCAAAAAATGGCTAAATAATTTGAATTTGTAGGCTCGGCTGTGACCAATTGTTTAGGGTGCTTATTTGGTGGCCAAATGACATCCGAGGAGCTCTTTACATACAAAATATATATCAAATTTTGTCCTCAAAGTTATGTACGCATAGTTTGAGTAGAAGTTGTATTTTGTATATATGAAGCTCATTTGATACTATTTGGTCACCAAACAATGCAAGCACCTCAAACACTTGTTCAATAAATGCCCCAAAGTTTATTTTGCTATTTGTTATGATTTTACTCTTCAGCGTGGATAACTTGCACTTTGGTGTAGCCACTAATTTTCCGTCCCATCCCGCATCTCTGATGGTAGCAAGTTCGAGGTACCGGTCGGTAGTTTTTAGCTGGAAGGACGTGGCTATCGTGACTCCAAGGGCATATCGATGCAGGGGTACTATTCTAGGGACGAAGCCATTAGGAGTTGCTTTTGACCGGGTATCGCAATACGCAAACATTGCTACATTAACATACATGAATTTGTATGACAGTGGGAAGTAACATTGAATTATGAAAATGACACAGGGAGACAATATTCCCCGGCCCTTTCGGCCCGCACGATGCAAGTAATCTAGAATTATGTGTATCAACATGTATAGTGTGTGTGACGGGGGGGAGGGGGATCCAGCGAGCCTTGTACTCTAAGTTTCTTGTTGGGGAATGTAGTATTTCAAATTTTTTGCCTAGGATCACGCAAGATCTATCTAGGAGAAGCATAGCAACGAGCGGGGAGAGTGTGTCCATGCGTACCCTCGTAGACTGAAAGCGGAAGTGTTTAGTAACGCGGTTGATGTAGTCGAACGTCTTCGCGATCCAACCGATCCAAGTACTGAACATACGACACCTTCGCGATCAGCACACGTTTAGCTCGGTGACGTCCCTCGTACTCTTGATCCAGTTGAGTCCGAGGGAGAGTTTCATCAGCACGGCGGTGTGGTGATGGTGATGATGAAGTTACCGGCTCAGGGCATCGCATAAGCACTACGACAATATGACCGAGGTGTGTAACTATGGAGAAGGGCACCGCACACGGCCACGTATATAAAGGAGGGGAGGGAAGAGGTGGACGGCCCAAGGGGGCACGCCAGGTGTGGGGAATCCTATTAGGACTCCCCGGTCCAAGTAGGATTCCCCTCCTCTTTCCAATTCCTAGTAGGAGAAGGAGGGAAGGAGGA
>NC_057812.1:62447912-62463029 GCF_018294505.1 Triticum aestivum
GGTACTCCGAAACTCACCCGAAGCAACCCGAACCATTCTGTTGTCCGAATGTCCTTCTGATACGTCCATTTTGCATCATGCTTTTATATCGATATTTATTGCATTATGGGCTGTTATTTCACATTATGTCACAATACCTATGGCTATTCTCTCTTATTTTTACAAGGTTTACATAAGGAGGGAGAATTCCGACAGCTGGAATTCTGGGCTGGAAAAGGAGCAAATATTAGAGACCTATTCTGCACAACTCCAAAAGTCCTGAAACTCCACGGAACACCTTATAATAAATAATGAAAAATCCATGCCAAAGATGAAGACCAGGGGGCCTACACCCTGTCCATGGGGGTGGGGCCCCCCTAGGGCGCCCCCCCTACCTTGTGGGCCCCCTGGTGGCTCTCCGATGACCATCTTATGCTATATGAAGTCTTTCCTCGAGAAAAAAAATAGGAAGCAACCTTTCGGGACGAAACTCCGCCGCCATGAGGCGAAACCTTGGTGGATCCAATCTAGAGAAAAAAAACATCGCCATCGTCATCACCAATGCTCCTCTCATCGGGAGAGGGCAATCTCCATCAACATCTTCACCAGCACCATCTCATCTCCAAACCCTAGTTCATCTCTTGTATCCAACTCTTGTCTCCAAGTCCGGGATTGGTGCTAGTAGGTTGCTAGTAGTGTTGATTACTCCTTGTAGTTGATTTTAGTTGGTTTATTTGGTGGAAGATCATATGTTCAGATCCTATATGCATATTAATACCCCTCTGATTATGAACATGTTTATGCTTTGTGAGTAGTTACGTTTGTTCCTAAGGACAAGGGAAAAGTCTTGCTATTAGTAGTCATGTGAATTTGGTATTCGTTCGATATTTTGATGATATGTATGTTGTCTAGCCTCTAGTGGTGTTATGTGAACGTCGACTACATAACACTTCACCATTATTTGGGCCTAGGGGAAGGCATTGGGAAGTAATAAGTGAAGGAAATATGCCCTAGAGGCAATAATAAAGTTATTATTTATTTCCTTATATCATGATAAATGTTTATTATTCATGCTATAATTGTATTAACCGGAAACATAATACATGTGTGAATACATAAACAAACAGAGTGTCACTAGTATGCCTCTACTTGACTAGCTCGTTAATCAAAGATGGTTATGTTTCCTAACCATGAACAAAGAGTTGTTATTTGATTAACGGGATCACATCATTAGGTGAATGATCTGATTGACATGACCCATTCCATTAGCTTAGCACCCGATCGTTTAGTATGTTGCTATTGCTTTCTTCATGACTTATACATATTCCTATGACTATGAGATTATGCAACTCCCGTTTGCCAGCGGAACACTTTGTGTGCTACCAAACGTCACAACGTAAATGGGTGATTATAAAGGTGCTCTACAGGTGTCTCCAAAGGTAGATGTTGGGTTGGCGTATTTCGAGATTAGGATTTGTCACTCCGATTGTCGGAGAGGTATCTCTGGGCCCTCTCGGTAATGCACATCACATAAGCCTTGCAAGCATTGCAACTAATGAGTTAGTTGCGAGATGATGTATTACAGAACGAGTAAAGAGACTTGCTGGTAACGAGATTGAACTAGGTATTGGATACCGACGATCGAATCTCGGGCAAGTAACATACCGATGACAAAGGGAACAACGTATGTTGTTATGCGGTCTGACCGATAAAGATCTTCGTAGAATATGTAGGAGCCAATATGGGCATCCAGGTCCTGCTATTGGTTATTGACCGAAGATTTGTCTCAGTCATGTCTACATTGTTCTCAAACCGTAGGGTCCGCACGCTTAACGTTACGATGATAGTTATTATGAGTTTATGCATTTTGATGTACCGAAGTTAGTTCGGAGTCCCGGATGTGATCACGGACATGACGAGGTGTCTCAGAATGGCCGAGACATAAAGATTGATATATTGGAAGCCTATATTTGGACATCGGAATTGTTCCGGGTGAAATCGGCATTTTACCGGAGTACCGGGGGGTTACCGGAACCCCCCGGGGGGTTATTGGGCCTACATGGGCCTTGAGGGAGAAGAGAGAAGGAGGCAGGAGGTGGCCGCGCGCCCCTCCCCTTCCTAGTCCGAATAGGACAAGGGAAGGGGGGCGGCGCCCCCCCTTTCCTTCCTCTCTTCCACCTCTTTCCCCCCTTCTCCTTCTCCAACTACGAAAGAAGGGAGTCCTACTCCCGGTGGGAGTATGACTCCCCCTTGGCGCGCCCTCCTTGGCCGGCCGCCCCCTCCCCTTGGCTCCTTTATATACGGGGGCAGGGGGGCACCCTAGAACACACAATTGATCCTCGTGATCGTTCCTTAGCTGTGTGCGGTGCCCCCCTCCACCATATTCCAACTCGGTCGTATCGTTGCAGTGCTTAGGCGAAGCCCTGCGTCGATAGAACATCATCATCGTCACCACGCCGTCGTGCTGATGGAACTCATCCCCGAAGCTTTGCTGGATCGGAGCCCGGGGAGCGTCATCGAGCTGTACGTGTGCTAAGAACTCGGAGGTGCCGGAGTAACGGTACTTGGATCGGTCGGATCGGGAAGACGTACGACTACTTCCTCTACGTTGCGTCAACGCTTCCGCAGTCGGTCTACGAGGGTACGTAGACAACACTCTCCCCTCTCGTTGCTATGCATCACCATGATCTTGCGTGTGCGTAGGAATTTTTTTGAAATTACTACGAAACCCAACAGTGGCATCCGAGCCTAGGTTTTATGTGTTGATGTTATATGCACGAGTAGAACACAAGTGAGTTGTGGGCGATATAAGTCATACTGCTTACCAGCATGTCATACTTTGGTTCGGCGGTATTGTTGGAGGAAGCGGCCCGGACCGACATTACACGTACGCTTACGCGAGACCGGTTCTCCCGACGTGCTTTGCACATAGGTGGCTTGCGGGTGACAGTTTCTCCAACTTTAGTTGAACCGAGTGTGGCTACGCCCGGTCCTTGCGAAGGTTAAAACAGCACCAACTTGACAAACTATCGTTGTGGTTTTGATGCGTAGGTGAGATTGGTTCTTGCTTAAGCCCGTAGCAGCCACGTAAAACATGCAACAACAAAGTAGAGGACGTCTAACTTGTTTTTGCAGGGCATGTTGTGATGTGATATGGTCAAGACATGATGCTAAATTTTATTGTATGAGATGATCATGTTTTGTAACTGAGTTATCGCCAACTGGCAGGAGCCATATGGTTGTCGCTTTATTGTATGCATTGCAATCGCGCTGTAATGCTTTACTTTATCACTAAGCGGTAGCGATAGTCGTGGAAGCATAAGATTGGCGAGACGACAATGATGCTACGATGGAGATCAAGGTGTCGCGCCGGTGACGATGGTGATCATGACGGTGCTTCGGAGATGGAGATCACAGGCACAAGATGATGATGGCCATATCATATCACTTATATTGATTGCATGAGATGTTTATCTTTTATGCATCTTATCTAGCTTTGATTGTCGGTAGCATTATAAGATGATCTCTCACTAAATTATCAAGATAAAAGTGTTCTCCCTGAGTATGCACCGTTGCCAAAGTTCGTCGTGCCTAGACACCACGTGATGATTGGGTGTGATAAGCTCTACGTCCATCTACAACGGGTGCAAGCCAGTTTTGCACACGCAGAATACTCAGGTTAAACTTGACGAGCCTAGCATATGCAGATATGGCCTCGGAACACTGAGATCGAAAGATCGAGCGTGAATCATATAGTAGATATGATCAACATAATGATGTTCACCATTGAAGACTAATCCATTTCACGTGATGATCGGTTATGGTTTAGTTGATTTGGATCACGTGATCACTTAGAGGATTAGAGGGATGTCTATCTAAGTGGGAGTTCTTAAGTAATATGATTAATTGAACTGAAATTTATCATGAACTTAGTCCTGGTAGTATTTTGCAAATTATGTTGTAGATCAATAGCTCGCGTTGTTGCTTCCCTGTGTTTATTTTGATATGTTCCTTGAGAAAATTGTGTTGAAAGATGTTAGTAGCAATGATGCGAATTGGATCCGTGATCTGAGGTTTATCCTCATTGCTGCACAGAATAATTGTGTCCTTGATGCACCGCTAGGTGACAGACCTATTACAGGAGCAGATGCAGACGTTATGAACGTTTGGCTAGCTCAATATGATGACTACTTGATAGTTTAGTGCACCATGCTTAACAGCTTAGAATCGGGACTTCAAAGACGTTTTGAACGTCATGGACCATATGAGATGTTCCAAGAGTTGAAGTTAATATTTCAAGAAAATACCTGAGTTGAGAGATATGAAGTCTCCAACAAGTTCTATAGCTAAAAGATGGAGGAGAATCGCTCAACTAGTGAGCATGTGATCAGATTGTTTGAATACTACAATCGCTTGAATCAAGTGGGAGTTAATCTTCCAGATAAGATAGTGATTGATAGAATTCTATAGTCACCATCACCAAGTTAGTAGAACTTCATGATGAACTATAGTATGCAAGGGATGACGAAAACAAATCCCGAGTTTTTCATGATGATGAAATCGATGAAGGTAGAAATCAAGAAAGAGCATCAAGTGTTGATGGTTGACAAGATCACTGGTTTCAAGAGAAGGGCAAAAGAAAGAAGGGGAACTTCAAGGAGAACGGCAAGCAAGTTGCTGCTCAAGTGAAGAAACCCAAGTCTGGTCCTAAGCCTGAGACAAAGTGCTTCTACTGCAAAGGGATTGGTCACTGGAAGCGGAACTACCCCAAGTATTTGGTAGATAAGAGAGGATGGCAAAGTAAACAAAGATATATTTGATATACATGTTATTGATGTGTACTTTACTAGTGTTTATAGCAACCCCTCAGTATTTGATACTAGTTCAGTTGCTAAGATTAGTAACTCGAAACGGGAGTTGCATAATAAACAGAGACTAGTTAAGGGTGAAGTGACGATGTGTGTTGGAAGTGGTTCCAAGATTGATATGATCATCATCGCACACTCCCTATACTTTCGGGATTAGTGTTGAACCTAAATAAGTGTTATTTGGTGTTTGCGTTGAGCATGAATATGATTTGATCATGTTTATTGTAAAACGGTTATTCATTTAAGTAAAAGAATAAATTGTTGTTCTGTTTACATGAATAAAACCTTATATGGTTACACACCCAATGAAAATAGTTCATTGGATCTCGATCTTAGTGATACACATATTCATAATATTGAAACCAAAAGATGCGAAGTTAATAATGATAGTGCAACTTATTTGTGGCACTGCCGTTTAGGTCATATTGGTGTAAAGCGCATGAAGAAACTCCATGCTGATGGGATTTTGGAATCACTTGATTATGAATCAGTTGATGCTTGCGAACCATGCCTTATGGGCAAGATGACTATAACGCCGTTCTCCGGAACAATGAAGCAAGCAACAGATTTGTTGGAAATCATACATACTGATGTATGTGGTCCGATGAATATTAAGGCTTACAGCAGGTATCATTATTTTCTGACCTTCACAAGATGATTTGAGCAGATATGGGGATATCTACTTGATGAAACATAAGTCTGAAACATTTGAACAGTTCAAAGAATTTCAGAGTGAAGTGGAAAATCATCGTGACAAGAAAATAAAAGTTTCTATGATATGATTGAAGAGGTAAAATATTTGAGTTACGAGTTTGGTCTTCAGTTAAAACAATGTGAAATAGTTTCACTACTCACGCCACCTGAAACACTACAGCATAATGGTGTGTACGAACGTCATAACCGTACTCTATTAGATATAGTGCAATCTATGATGTATCTTACCGATCTATCACTATCGTTTTGGGGTTATGCTTTGGAGACGGCCGCATTCACGTTAAATAGGGCACCATCAAAATCCGTTGAGACGACGCCTTATGAACTATGGTTTGGCAAGAAACCAAAGTTGTCGTTTCTTAAAGTTTGGGGCTGCGATGCTTATGTGAAAAAATTTCAACCTGATAAGCTCGAACCCAAATCGGAGAAATGTGTCTTCATAGGATACCCAAAGGAGACTGTTGGGTACACCTTCTATCATAGATCCGAAGGCAAGACATTCGTTGCTAAGAATGGATCCTTTCTAGAGAAGGAGTTTCTCTCGAAAGAAGTGAGTGGGAGGAAAGTAGAACTTGACGAGGTAACTGTACCTGCTCCCTTATTGGAAAGTAGTACATCACAGAAACCTGTTTCTGCGACACCTACACCAATTAGTGAGGAAGCTAATGATAATGATCATGAAACTTCAGGAAAAGATACTACTGAACCTCGTAGATTAACCAGAGCGAGATCCGCGCCAGAGTGGTACGGTAATCCTGTTCTGGAAATCATGCTGCTAGATCGTGATGAACCTACAAACTATGAAGAAGCGATGGTGAGCCCAGATTCCGCAAAAAGGCTTGAAGCCATGAAATCTGAGATGGGATCCATGTATGAGAACAAAGTATGGACTTTGGTTGACTTGCACTGACACTGACGGTAATATTACTGTCTACAAAGCTCGACTTGTCGCAAAAGGTTTTCGACAAGTTCAAGTGGTTGACTACCATGAGACCTTCTCACCCGTAACGATGCTTAAGTCTGTCCAAAACATGTTAGCAATTGCCGCATTTTATGATTATGAAATTTGGCAGATGGATGTCAAAACTGCATTCCTGAATGGATTTCTGGAAGAAGAGTTGTATATGATGCAACCGGAAGGTTTTGTCGATCCAAAGGGAGCTAACAAAATATGCAAGCTCCAGCGATCCATCTATGGACTGGTGCAAGCATCTCGGAGTTGGAATATACGTTTTGATAAGTTGATCAAAGCATATAGTTTTATACAGACTTGCGGTGAAGCCTGTATTTACAAGAAAGTGAGTGGGAGCACTACAGCATTTCTGATAAGTATATGTGATCAGAAATAATGTAGAATTATTCTGTAAAGCATAAAGGAGTGTTTGAAAGGAGTTTTTCAAAGAAAGACTTCGGTGAAGCTGCTTACATATTGAGCTTCAAGATCTATAGAGATAGATCAAGACGCTTGATAAGTTTTTTCAATGAGTACATACCTTGACAAGATTTTGAAGTAGTTCAAAATGGAGCAGTCAAAGAAAGAGTTCTTGCCTATATTACAAGGTGTGAAGTTGAGTAAGACGCAAAGCCCGACCACGGCAGAAGATAGAAAGAGAATGAAAGTCATTCCCTATGCCTTGGCCATAGGTTCTATAAAGTATGTCATGCTGTATACCAGATCTATTGTATACCCTGCACTGATTTGGCAAGGGAGTACAATAGTGATCTAGGAGTAGATCACTGGACAGCAGTCAAAATTATCATTAGTGGAATAAGGAAATATTTCTCAATTATGGAGGTGACCAAAAGGTCCGTCGTAAAAGTTACGTCGATGCCAGTTTTGACACAGATCTGGATGACTCTAAGTCTCGATCTAGATACATATTGAAAATGGGAGCAATAAGCTAGAGCAGCTCCGTGCAGAGCATTGTTGACGTAGAAATTCGCAAAATACTTACGGATCTGAATGTGACAGACCCGTTGACTAAAATTATCTCATAAGCAAAACATGATCACACCTTAGTACTCTTTGGGTGTTAATCACATAGCGATGTGAACTAGATAACTGACTCTAGTAAACCCTTTGAGTGTTGATCACATATCGATATGACGTATGGGTGTTAATCACATGGTGATGTGAACTATTGCTGTTAAATCACATGGCGATGTGAACTAGATTATTGAATCTAGTGCAAGTGGGAGACTGAAGGAAATATGCCCTGGAGGCAATAATAAAGTTATTATTTATTTCCTTATATCATGATAAATGTTTATTATTCATGCTAGAATTGTATTAACCGGAAACATAATACATGTGTGAATACATAAACAAACAGAGTGTCACTAGTATGCCTCTACTTGACTAGCTCGTTAATCAAAGATGGTTATGTTTCCTAACCATGAACAAAGAGTTGTTATTTGATTAACGGGATCACATCATTAGGTGAATGATCTGATTGACATGACCCATTCCATTAGCTTAGCACCCGATCGTTTAGTATGTTGCTATTGCTTCCTTCATGACTTATACATATTCCTATGACTATGAGATTATGCAACTCCCGTTTGCCAGAGGAACACTTTGTGTGCTACCAAACGTCACAACGTAAATGGGTGATTATAAAGGTGCTCTACAGGTGTCTCCAAAGGTAGATGTTGGGTTGGCGTATTTCGAGATTAGGATTTGTCACTCCGATTGTCGGAGAGGTATCTCTGGGCCCTCTCGGTAATGCACATCACATAAGCCTTGCAAGCATTGCAACTAATGAGTTAGTTGCGAGATGATGTATTACAGAACGAGTAAAGAGACTTGCTGGTAACGAGATTGAACTAGGTATTGGATACCGATGATCGAATCTCGGGCAAGTAACATACCGATGACAAAGGGAACAACGTATGTTGTTATGCGATCTGACCGATAAAGATCTTCGTAGAATATGTAGGAGCCAATATGGGCATCCAGGTCCTGCTATTGGTTATTGACCGGAGATTTGTCTCAGTCATGTCTACATTGTTCTCAAACCGTAGGGTCCACACGCTTAACGTTACGATGATAGTTATTATGAGTTTATGCATTTTGATGTACCGAAGTTAGTTCGGAGTCCCGGATGTGATCACGGACATGACGAGGTGTCTCAAAATGGTCGAGACATAAAGATTGATATATTGGAAGCCTATATTTGGACATCGGAATTGTTCCGGGTGAAATCGGCATTTTACTGGAGTACCGGGGGGTTACCGGAACCCCCCGGGGGGTTATTGGTCCTACATGGGCCTTGAGGGAGAAGAGAGAAGGAGGCAGGAGGTGGCCGCGCGCCCCTCCCCTTCCTAGTCCGAATAGGACAAGGGAAGGGGGGCGCCCCCCCCCCCTTTCCTTCCTCTCTTCCACCTCTTTCCCCCCTTCTCCTTCTCCAACTAGGAAAGAAGGGAGTCCTACTCCCGGTGGGAGTATGACTCCCCCTTGGCGCGCCCTCCTTGGCCGGCCGCCCCCTCCCCTTGGCTCCTTTATATACGGGGGCAGGGGGGCACCCTAGAACACACAATTGATCCTCGTGATCGTTCCTTAGCCGTGTGCGGTGCCCCCCTCCACCATATTCCACCTCGGTCGTATCGTTGCACTGCTTAGGCGAAGCCCTGCGTCGGTAGAGCATCATCATTGTCACCACGCCGTCGTGCTGACGGAACTCATCCCCGAAGCTTTGCTGGATCGGAGCCCGGGGAGCGTCATCGAGCTGTACGTGTGCTAAGAACTCGGAGGTGCCGGAGTAACGGTACTTGGATCGGTCGGATCGGGAAGACGTACGACTACTTCCTCTACGTTGGGTCAACGCTTCCGCAGTCGGTCTACGAGGGTACGTAGACAACACTCTCCCCTCTCGTTGCTATGCATCACCATGATCTTGCGTGTGCGTAGGAAATTTTTTGAAATTACTACGAAACCCAACAATAAGTAGATGATGGGTTGCTAGAGTGACAGAAGCTTAAACCCTAGTTTATGCATTGCTTCGTAAGGGGCTGATTTGGATGCATATGTTTCATGCTATGGTTAGGTTTACCTTAATACTTTTGTTGTAGTTGCAAATGCTTGCAATAGAGGTTAATCATAAGTGGGATGCTTGTTCAAGTAAGAACAACACCCAAGCACCGGTCCATCCACATATCAAATTATCAAAGTACCGAACGCGAATCATATGAACGTGTTGAAAACTAGCTTGACGATATTCCCATGTGTCCTCGGGAGCGCTTTTCCTTATATAAGAGTTTGTCCAGGCTTGTTCTTTGCTACAAAAAGGATTGGGCCACCTTGCTGCACTTTATTTACTTTTGCTACTTGTTGCTCGTTACAAATTATCTTATCACAAAACTATCCGTTACCACTTATTTCAGTACTTGCAGAGAATACCTTGCTGAAAACCGCTTATCATTTCCTTCTGCTCCTCGTTGGGTTCGACACTCTTACTTATGAAAGGACTACGATAGATCCCCTATACTTGTGGGTCATCACCTTCCAATATGTGAATCTTTATTTCTCGACCATTTTGAGACTCCTTGTCATGTCCGTGATCTCATTCGGGACTCCGAACAAACTTCGATCATCAAATCATATAACTCATAATACAAATCGTCATCGAACGTTAAGCGTGCGGACCCTACAGGTTCAAGAACTATGTAGACAGGACCGAGACACATCTCCGGTCAATAACCAATAGCGGAACCTGGATGCTCACATTGGCTCCTACATATTCTACGAAGATCTTTGTCATCGGTATGATACTTGCCCGAGATTCGATCGTCGGTATCATCATACCTAGTTCAATCTCGTTACCGGCAAGTCTCTTTACTTGTACCGGAATGCATCATCCCTCAACTAACTCATTAGTCACATTGCTTGCAAGGCCCATAGTGATGTGCATTACCGAGAGGGCCCTGAGTTACCTCTCCGATACACGGAGTGACAAATCCTAATTTTGATCTATGCCAACTCAACAAACACCATCGGAGACACCTGTAGAGCATCTTTATAATCACCCAGTTACGTGTGACATTTGATAGCACACTAAGTGTTCCTCCGGTATTCGCGAGTTGCATAATCTCATAGTCATAGGAACATGTATAAGTCATGAAGAAAGCAATAGCAATAAACTAAACGATCATAGTGCTAAGCTAACGGATGGGTCTTGTACATCACATCATTCTCTAATGATGTGATCCCGTTCATCAAATGACAACACATGTCTATGGTCAGGAAACTTAACCATCTTTTATTAACGAGCTAGTATAGTAGAGGCATACTAGGGACACTATGTTTTTCTATGTACTCATATATGTACCAAGTTTCCGGTTAAGACAATTCTAGCATGAATAATAAAAATTTATCATGATATAAGGAAATATAAATAATAACTTTATTATTGCCTCTGGGGCATATTTCCTTCAGTCTCCCACTTGCACTAGAGTCAACAATCTAGATTACATAGTAATGATTCTAACATCCATGGAGTCTTCGTGGTGATCATGTTTTGCTCGTGAGAGAGGCTTAGTCAACGGGTCTGCAATATTCAGATCCGTATGTATTTCGCAAATCTCTATGTCTCCTTCCTAGACTTGATCGCGGATGGAATTGAAGCGTCTTTTGATGTGCTTGGTTCTCTTGTGAAATCTGGATTCCTTAGCCATGGCAATTGCACCAGTATTGTCACAAAAGATTTTCATTGGATCTGATGCACTAGGTATGACACCTAGATCAGATATGAACTCCTTCATCCAGACTCCTTCATTTGCTGCTTCCGAAGCAGCTATGTATTCCGCTTCACATGTAGATCCCGCCATGACGCTTTGCTTAGAGTTGCACTTCGGTGTAGCCACAACTTTTCCTTCCAATCCCGCATCTCCGATGGTAGCAAGCTCCAGTTACCGGTCGGGATTTTTTAGCTGGAAGGACGTGGCGATCGTGACTCCAAGGTCATATCGATTCAGGGGTACTATTCTGGGGACGAAGCCATTAGGAGTTGCTTTTGATCGGGTATCGCAATACCCAAACATTGCTACGTTAACATACATGAATTTGTATGACAGTGGGACGTAATATCAAATTATGAAAATGACACAGGTAGACAATCTTCCCCTTTCGGCCCCACGATGAGAATAACAACCTTACTCCTATTTATCGACGGGTATAGTGTGTGTGAGGGGGGGGGATCCAGCGAGCCTTGTACACTAAGTTTCTAGCACAGTTGGTGACCAGTCTTAACCAGATGTGCAAGTTTAGATCTAGTCTAGGCCTGAAGCTAGGGCTTCCATTAAGTCATCTTGGCCCTCCAAGCAGAAGTTGTCATCTCTTGTTCATGGCGCTAATGTATTTATAAATGGTCTGGGTCAGTTGGATGCCTTCCTTTCCTAGCCTCCCATTCGTGAAAAGATTGATAATTCCACTGTCATGACATGTCCTCCCTCCTTCCAAGGAGTTCCAGGGGGTACACGTCATCCTAATTTCACTGCTAGGAGTGACTCTCCGTGGGAGTGGGTTTGACATTCGCAAAAGTTTCCTTCAGGCTTACGCGGCTTGGCATGGGCCCGATCCACCTTTTGCCTACAACATATGACCTACCCGGACACTACACCTTCACCCATGGTGAGTAAACAACTCCTTAGTTACCCGCTCCACCTAGATACATGCCGCCAAAAGAAACTCCCGATGTTCCTGTATCTGAAGTGACGACCAGATCTGAACCCGGTGGATACTTGAGCAGATAAATCGGAGAGGAGAACATATCTTCTTTCATCAAATATCAAATTATTTGTACGTAACTACATTGACTATCAAATTTTTCATTTGTTATATATTTCTCTCAAATTTTTCTAAAACCAAAATATTTTTTAATACACATGAAATTTCCATGCAACAATTTGCGTAAAACATCATCTACACAACTAATGAATCCACTGGGATGCAACATGCATATATCTAATTACCTCGTGGTAATTGTTTAAATATGTCAAGTTGAATCAATGATAAATAAAAAACAAAATAAGAAATTAAGTACAAAATATTTCAACATCAATTAATGTGGTTGACAGGCACAAGCTAACCATGATTCCCTGACAGGTAGGTAGACCAAAGGGGTAGGGTTGATTTTATATCCGTGTGTTGCTTCCGATAATTTACCCGTTGGCAAACAGAAAGAACAATGATAGATCAAACTATGTGCTTTTGGTTAGCAGCATACGCAAACACAGTTGAAGAAATGTAATGATGGTATGCCTTGAGAGCTTTCCTAGGCGAGTAATGTATGATCTCAATATGCACTTTACACACTTACCTAAGTTGACAACTAACTCTATAATGCCATTAAGACTTGAACACTATTGATCTGTACTATTTTCGACGTAATAATGAATCATGGTGCCATGGTGGTAGTATATTTTAGACTCGGATCATGGCATACACAAGGATCATCTATCGATTATTAATTAAGTGCTAAAGTATGTGATGGCAATATATGGGACTAGCTGGCTTGAGATTTGCTACATGCAGGGGAGTACCACTACATCAATTATATCATGCATGATGAGATTGAGCGTACACAAACTTGTATTATCATGCATCTACTTTTGAAATATACATAAAAAAGGAAGTAAAACTTGTAGGAAAAATTATTGGCTGGTCAAATAGTTTCATTCTTCTGGAATGTATGACCATATTAATAATGAAGTACTTGATTAGACTAAAGCTTCTACAGAACCCTCTCAGGTAAACGCCATGATGGTGTTGCATTTACCCTTATATGCTTATGTCTGGAACACATGCCCGCTCTGCTTTCGGATTGATCTTGTTAACGAATACGCTGTTCGAGGAATCGTCAGAGTTCTCCCCGGGTTTAAAGTTTATACTGAAATATGTAATTTTGATGAAACTATCGATTTAAATCAGTGGATTAAGCCATGAAAAAGTTATATTACAGTAGACACAATGCAAAACCAAAATATGAATTGGTTTACAACAGTACTTAGAGTAGTTATTTGCTTTATTATACTAACGGATCTTACCGAGTTTTCTGTTGAAGTTTTGTGTGGATGAAGTGTTCAAGCTTGGGATGCCCGAGGCAACCCAAGTAAATATTCAAGGAGACTCAAGTGTCTAATCTTGGGGATGCCCCGGAAGGCATCCCCTCTTTCTTCAACAAGTATCGGTATGTTTTCGGATTCGTTTTGTTCATGCGATATGTGCAATCTTGGAGCGTCTTTTGCATTTAGTTTTCATTTTTATTTTATGCACCATGCTGGTATGAGATAGTCCTTGGTTGATTTATATAATGCTCTATTGCACTTCACCTATATCTTTTGAGTATGGCTTTATAGAATGCTTCATGTGCTTCACTTATATCATTTGAAGTTTGGATTGCCTATTTCTCTTTACATAGAAAACCGCCATTTGTAGAATGCTCTTTTGCTTCACTTATATTTGTTAGAGCGTGGGCATATATTTTGTAGAATGAATTAAACTCTCTTGCTTCACTTATATCTATTTAGAGAGATGACATGAACTGGTCATTCACATGGTTAGTGATAAAATCCTATATAAAACTTGTAGATCACTGAATATGATATGTTTGATTCCTTGCAATAGTTTTGCGATATAAAGATGGTGATATTAGAGTCATGCTAGTGGGTAGTTGTGGATTAGTAGAAATACTTGTGTTGAGGTTTGTGATTCCCGTAGGATGCACGTATGGTGAACCGTTATGTAACGATGTCAGAGCATGAGGTATTTATTGATTGTCTTCCTTGTGAGTGGCGGTCGGGGACGCATGGTCTTTTCCTACCAATCTATCCCCCTAGGGGCATGCGTAGTAGTACTTTGCTTCGAGGGCTAATAAACTTTTGCAATATATGTGAGTTCTTTATGACTAATGTTGAGTCCATGGATTATACACACTCTCACTCTTCCATCATTGCTAGCCTCTTGGGTACCGTGCATTGCCCTTTCTCACCTCGAGAGTTGGTGCAAACTTCGCCGGTGCATCCAAACCCCGTGATACGATACGCTCTATCACACATAAGCCTCATTATATCTACCTATCATGGCATTTCCATAGCCATTCCGAGATATGTTGCCATGCAACTTCCATCATCATCATATACATGACTTGAGCATTCATTGTCATGTTGCTTTGCATGATCGTAAGATAGCTAGCATGATGTTTTCATGGCTTGTCAGTTTTTTGATGTCATTGCTACGCTAGATCATTGCGCATCCCGGTACACCGCCGGAGGCATTCATATAGAGTCATATCTTTGTTCTAATATCGAGTTGTAATATTGAGTTGTAAGTAAATAAAAGTGTGATGATCATCATTATTAGAACATTGCTCCCCCCCCCCCAAAAAAGAGAGGCCAAAGAAGCCTAAATAAAAAAATGGGGCCAAAGAAGCCCACCAAAAAAAGAAAAAAAGAGAGAAAAGAAAAAGGGGCAATGTTACTATCCTTTTACCACACTTGTGCTTCAAAGTAGCACCATGTTCTTCATATAGAGAGTCTCTTGAGTTATCACTTTCATATA
>NC_057812.1:62463508-62480660 GCF_018294505.1 Triticum aestivum
TTTTTTGATGTCATTGCTACGCTAGATCATTGCGCATCCCGGTACACCGCCGGAGGCATTCATATAGAGTCATATCTTTGTTCTAATATCGAGTTGTAATATTGAGTTGTAAGTAAATAAAAGTGTGATGATCATCATTATTAGAACATTGCTCCCCCCCCCCCCAAAAAGAGAGGCCAAAGAAGCCTAAATAAAAAAATGGGGCCAAAGAAGCCCACCAAAAAAAGAAAAAAAGAGAGAAAAGAAAAAGGGGCAATGTTACTATCCTTTTACCACACTTGTGCTTCAAAGTAGCACCATGTTCTTCATATAGAGAGTCTCTTGAGTTATCACTTTCATATACTAGTGGGAATTTTCATTATAGAACTTGGGTTGTATATTCCAACGATGGGCTTCCTCAAATGCCCTAGGTCTTCATGAGCAAGCAAGTTGGATGCACACCCACTTAGTTTTTGTTTGAGCTTTCATATACTTATGGCTCTGGTGCATCCGTTGCATGGCAATCCCTACTCCTCACATTGACTTCAATTGATGGGCATCTCCATAGCCCGTTGATTAGCCGCGTCGATGTGAGACTTTCTCCCTTTTTGTCTTCTCCACACAACCTCCACCATCATATTATATTCCACCTATAGTGCTATGTCCATGGCTCATGCTCATGTATTGCATGAGGGTTGAAAAGGCTGAAGCGTGTTAAAAAGTATGAACCAATTGCTTGGCTTGTCATCGGGGTTGTGCATGATGTGAATATTTTGTGTGGTGAAGATGGAGCATAGCTAGACTATATGATTTTGTAGGGATAACTTTCTTTGGCCATGTTATTTTGAAAAGACATGATTGCTTTATTACTAGGCTTGAAGTATTATTGTTTTTATGTCAAATGATAGACTATTTCTTTGAATCACTCGTGTCTTAATATTCATGCCATGATTAGATATGTGATCAACATTATGCTAGGTAGCATTCCACATCAAAAAATTATCTTTTTTATCATTTACCTACTCGAGGACGAGCAGGAATTAAGCTTGGGGAAACCCTTCTCCCATCTAGGGAGGAGGTCAAGGAAGAAGAAGGAGGGGGGCTCTCTCCCCCTCGCTTCCGGTGGCACCGGAGTGCCACCGGGGGCCATCATCATCACCGCAATCTTCACCAAAAACTTCACCGTCATCATCACCACCTCTTCCCCCCTCTATGCAGCGGTGTAACCTCTCTCTTACCCACTGTAATCTCTACCTAAACATGGTGCTCAACGCTATATATTATTTCCCAATGATGTATGGCTATCCTAAGATGTTTGAGTAGATCCGTTTTGTCCTATGGGTTATTTGATGATCGTGATTGGTTTGAGTTGCATGTTTTATTATTGGTGCTATCCTATGGTGCTCTCCGTGTCGCGCAAGTGTGAGGGATTCCCGTTGTAGGGTGTTGCAATACGTTTATGATTCGCTTATAGTGGGTTGCGTGAGTGACTGAAACACAAACCCGAGTAAGGGGGTTGTTTGCGTATGGGATAAAGAGGACTTGATACTTTAATGCTATGGTTGGGTTTTACCTTAATGATCTTTAGTAGTTGCGGATGCTTGCTAGAGTTCCAATCATAAGTGCATATGATCCAAGTAGAGAAAGTATGTTAGCTTATGCCTCTCCCTCATATGAAATTACAATAATGATTACCGGTCTAGTTGTCGGTTGCCTAGGGACAAATAACTTTCTCGTAACAAAAATCTCTCTACTAAAACTAATTTAGTTGTGTCTTTATCTAAACAGCCACTAGCTTTTATTTACGTGATCTTTATTATCTTGCAAACCTATCCAACAACACCTACAAAGTACTTCTAGTTTCATACTTGTGCTAGGTAAAGCGAACATCAAGCGTGCGTAGAGTTGTATCGGTGGTCGATAGAACTTGAGAGAATATTTGTTCTGCCTTTAGCTCCTCACTGGGTTCGACACTCTTACTTATCGAAAACTGTTGCGATCCCCTACACTTGTGGGTTATCACTAGGTGACAAACCTATTGCAGGAGCAGATGCAGATGTTATGAACGTTTGGCTAGCTCAATATGATGACTATTGATAGTTTAGTGCACCATGCTTAACAGCTTAGAACCGGGACTTCAACGACATTTTGAACGTCATGGATCATATGAGATGTTCCAGGAGTTGAAGTTAATATTTCAAGCAAATACCCGAGTTGAGGGATATGAAGTCTCCAACAAGTTCTATAGCTAAAAGATGTAGGAGAATAGCTCAAGAAGTGAGCATGTGCTCAGATTGTCTGGGTACTACAATCTCTTGAATCAAGTGGGAGTTAATCTTCCAGATAAAATAGTGATTGACAGAATTCTCTAGTCACCATCACCAAGTTAGTAGAACTTCGTGATGAACTATAGTATGCAAGGGATGACGAAAACGATTCCCGAGCTTTTCATGATGATGAAATCGATGAAGGTAGAAATCAAGAAAGAGCATCAAGTGTTGATGATTAACAAGACTACTAGTTTCAAGAAAAGGGCAAAGGGAAAGAAAGGAAACTTCAAGGAGAACGACAAGCAAGTTGCTGCTCAAGTGAAGAAGCCCAAGTCTGGACCTAAGCCTGAGACTAAGTGCTTCTACTGCAAAGGGACTGGTCACTGGAAGCGGAACTGCCCCAAGTATTTGGCGGATAAGAAGGATGGCAAAGTGAACAATGCTATATTTGATATACATGTTATTGATGAGTAATGTACTAGTGTTTATAGCAACCCCTCGGTATCTGATACTGGTTCAGTTGCTAAGAGTAGTAACTCGAAACGGGAGTTGCAGAATGAACAGAGGCTAGTTAAGGGTGAAGTGACGACGTGTGTTGGAAGTGGTTCCAAGATTGATATGATCATCATCGCACACTCCCTATACTTTCGGGATTAGTGTTAAACCTAAATAAATGTTATTTGGTGTTTGCATTGAGCATGAATATGATTTGATCATGTTTATTGCAATACGGTTATACATTTAAGTTAGAGAATAATTGTTGTTCTGTTTACATGAATAAAACCTTCTATGGTCATACACCCAATAAAAATGGTTTGTTGGATCTCGATCGTAGTGATACACATATTTATAATATTGAAGCCAAAAGATGCAAAGTTAATAATGATAGTGCAACTTATTTGTGACACTGCCGTTTGGGTCATATTGGTATAAAGCGCATGAAGAAACTCCATGTTGATGGGCTTTTGGAATCACTTGATTATGAATCAGTTGATGCTTGTGAACCATGCCTCATGGGTAAGATGACTAAGACTCCGTTCTCCGGAACAATAGAGCGAGCAACCGACTTATTGGAAATAATACAGATGTATGCAGTCCGATGAGTGTTGAGGCTCGCGGTGGGTATCGTTATTTTCTGACCTTCACAGATGATTTGAGCAGATATGGGTATATCTACTTGATGAAACATAAGTCTGAAACCCTTGTTCGAGAATTCGTCTGATTAACCAGTTAACTTGCCGATTAATCCCTACTCATAGGGTCACCAAGTAGCCGATAAACCGATAAATCATCCGATTAATTGATTAAATGGCCGATTAACTTGCCAATTAGCCTATTAATCCCCTACTCGTCAGCCAACTGAGCAGCTACCAGTTAACGATTTCCTCAACAATGTCTGAAACATTTGAAAAGTTCAAAGAACTTCAGAGTGAAGTGGAAAATCATCGTGACAAGAAAAGAAAGTTTCTACGATCTGATCGCAGAGACAAATATTTGAGTTACGAGTTTGGTCTTCAATTAAAACAATGTGGAATAGTTTCACAAAATCGTGCCACCTGGAACACCACAGCATAATGGTGTGTCCGAACGTCATAACCGTACTATTATTGGATATAGTGCAATCTATAATGTTTCTTACCGATTAACCACTATAGTTTTGGGGTTAGGCATTAGAGACAGATGCATTCATGTTAAAAAGGGCAGCATCTAAATCCGTTGAGTCGACACTGTATGAACTGTGGTTTGGCAAGAAACCAAAGTTGCCGTTTCTTAAAGTTTGGGGTTGCGATGCTTATAAGGAAAGGCTTCATCCTGATAAATTCAAAACCAAATCGGAGAAATGTGTCTTCATAGGATACCCAAAGGAGACAGTTGGGTACACCTTCTATCACAGATCGAAGGCAAGACATTCGTTGCTGAGAATGGATCCTTTCTGGAGAAGGAGTTTCTCTCAAAAGAAGTGAGTGGGAGGAAAGTAGAACTTGATGAGGTAACTGTACCTGCTCCCTTATTGAAAAGTAGTTCATCACGGAAATCTGTTCCTGTGA
Source organism: Triticum aestivum (assembly GCF_018294505.1). Taxonomy (NCBI): domain Eukaryota; kingdom Viridiplantae; phylum Streptophyta; class Magnoliopsida; order Poales; family Poaceae; genus Triticum; species Triticum aestivum. The sequence goes on from NC_057812.1 coordinate 62,467,806, forward strand.
CTCCTACACCAATTAGTGAGGAAGCTAATGATGATAATCATGTAACTTCAGATCAAGTTACTACCGAACCTCGTAGGTCAACCAGAGTAAGATCCGCACCAGAGTGGTACGGTAATCCTGTTCTGGAGGTCATGTTACTTGACCATGACGAACCTACGAACTATGAGGAAGCGATGATGAGCCCAGATTCCGCGAAATAGTTTGAGGCCATGAAATCTGAGATGGGATCCATGTATGAGAACAAAGTGTGTGGACTTTGGTTGGCTTGCCCAATGATCGGCAAGCCATAGAAAATAAATGGATCTTCAAGAGGAAGACAGACGCTGATAGTAGTGTTACTATCTACAAAGCTAGACTTGCCGGAAAAAGGTTTTGACAAAGTTCAAGGTGTTGACTACGATGAGATTTTCTCACTCGTATCGATGCTTAAAGTCTGTCCGAATCATGTTAGCAATTGCCGCATTTTATGAAATCTGGCAAATGGATAACAAAACTACAATCCTTAATGGATTTATTAAAAAGAGTTGTATATGATGCAACCAGAGGGTTTTGTCAATCCTAAAGGTGCTAACAAAATGTGCAAGCTCCAGCGATCCATCTGTGGACTGGTGCAAGCATCTCGGAGTTGGAATATATGCTTTGGTGAGTTGATTAAAGCATATAGTTTTATACAGACATGCGGTGAAGTCTGTATTTACAAGAAAGTGACTGGGAGTACTACAACCTTTCTGATAAATATATGTAAATGACATATTGTTGATCAGAAATGATGTAGAATTTTCTGGAAAGCATAAAGGAGTATTTGAAAGGAGTTTTTCAAAGAAAGACCTCGATGAAGCTACTTACACATTGAGCATCAAGATCTATAGAGATAGATCAAGACGCTTGATAAGTTATTTCAATGAGTACATACCTTGACAAGATTTTGAAGTACTTCAAAATGGAACAGTCAAAGAAGGAGTTCTTGCCTGTGTTGCAAGGTATGAAGTTGAGTAAAGACTCAAAACCCGACCACAGTAGAAAATAGAAAGAGAATGATAAGTCATTCCCTATGCCTCGGTCATAGGTTCTATAAAGTATGCTATGCTATTTACCAGTCCTATTGTATACCTTAGCATCTTTCTGGCAAGAGAGTACAATAATGATCTAGGAGTAGATCACTGGACAGCAGTCAAAATTATCCTTAGAGGCCTAAGGAAATATTTCTCGGTTATGGAGGTGATAAAATAGTTCGTCATAAAGAGTTACGTCGATGCAAGCTTTTTACATCGATCTAGATGACTCTAAGTCTAAATCTGGATACATATTGAAAGTGGGAGCAATTAGCTAGAGTAGCTCTGTGCAGAGCATTGTAGACATAGAAATTTGCAAAATACATACGGATCTGAATGTTGCAGACCCGTAGACTAAGCTTTTCTCACAAGCAAAACATGATCATTCTTTGGGTGTTCATCACATAGTGATGTGAACTAGATTATAGACTCTAGTAAACCCTTTGGGTATTAGTCACATGGAGATGTGAACTAATCACATAAAGATGTGAACTAGATTATTGACTGTAGTGCAAGTGGGAGATTGAAGGAAATATTACTAGAGGCAATAGTAAAGTTATTATTTATTTCCTTATATCATGATAAATGTTTATTATTCATCCTAGAATTGTATTAACCGGAAACATGATACATGTGTGAATACATAGACAAACAGAGTGTCACTAGTATGCCTCTACTTGACTAGCTCGTTGATTAAAGATGGTTATGTTTCCTAGCCATAGACAAAGAGTTGTCATTTGATTAACGAGATCACATCATTAGGAGAATGATGTGATTGACTTGACCCATTCCGTTAGCTTAGAACTTGATCGTTTAGTTTGTCGCTATTGCTTTCTTCATGACTTATACATGTTCCTATGACTATGAGATTATGCAATTCCCGTTTACCGGAGGAACACTTTGTGTGCTACCAAACGTCACAACGTAACTGGGTGATTATAAAGGTGCTCTACAGGTGTCTCCGAAGGTACTTGTTGGGTTGGCGTACTTCGAGATTAGGAGTTGTCACTCCGATTGTCGGAGGGGTATCTCTGGGCCCACTCGGTAATACACATCACTTAAGCCTTGCAAGCATTGCAACTAATGAGTTAGTTGCGGGATGATGTATTACGGAACGAGTAAAGAGACTTGCCGGTAACGAGATTGAACTGGGTATTGAGATATCGACGATCAAATCTCGGGCAAGTAACATACCGATGACGAAGGGAACAACGTATGTTGTTATGCGGTTTAACCGATAAAGATCTTCGTAGAATATGTAGGAGCCAATATGAGCATCCATGTTCCGCTATTGGTTATTGACCGGAGACGTGCCTCAGTCATGTCTACATAGTTCTCGAACTCGTAGGGTCCGCACGCTTAAAGCATCGGTGACGATTTGTATTATGAGTTATGTGATTTGATGTACCGAAGGTAGTTCAGAGTCCCAGATGAGATCGGGGACATGACGAGGAGTCTCGAAATGGTGGAGACGTAAAGATCGATATATTGGGCGACTATATTCGGACATCAGAAAGGTTCCGAGTGATTCGGGTATTTTTCGGAGTACCAGGGAGTTACGTGAATACGGGGAAGTAGTATTGGGCCTTAATGGGCCTTAGTGGGAAGGAGAGGCAGCAGCCAGGAGGTGGCGTGCGCCCCTCCCAAGCCCAGTCCGAATTGGACAAAGGGTTTGGGGCGCGGCCCCCCTCTCCCTTCCTTCTCCACTCCCCTCCTTTCCCCCCTTCTCCTAGTTGGACTAGGAAAGGAGGAAACCTACTCCTAATAGGAGTAGGAATCCTACTCCCTTGGCGCGCCCCTCCTAGGGCCGGCCTCCTCCTCCCTTGCTCCTTTATATATGGGGGCAGGGGGCACCCCAAGACACACAAGTTGATCACAAAGATCTCTCCCAGCCATGTGCGGTGCCCCCCTCCACCATAATCCACCTCGGTCGTACTGTAGCGGTGTTTAGGCGAAGCCCTGCTGTGGTAGCTTCATCAACATCGTCACCTCGCCGCCGTGCTGACGAAACTCTTCCCCGAGCTCTACTGTATCGTGAGTTCGCGGGATGTCACCGAGCTGAACGTGTGCTGAACACGGAGGTGCCGTACATTCGGTACTAAGGATCGGTCGATCGTGAAGACATACGACTACATCAACCGCGTTGTGCTAACGCTTCCGCTTTCGGTCTACGAGGGTACGGGGACACACTCTGCCCTCTCGTTGCTATGCATCATCATGATCTTGCGTGTGCGTAGGAAATTTTTGAAATTACTACGTTCCCCAATAGTCGGTTCCTTAGTGACCCAGGGTCATTTCGGTAAATCAAAGTCGGGTTGCCTCCTGGCTATAAATAGCCCACCCCTACACCATAAATTGGTGGCTGCTCAGAGTTAGTGCACGGCTTTTGTCGTTTGAGAGCAACCCACCTCCGAAGCTTTTGAGAAAGAAATCCTTGCGAGGACAAAACCCTAAACACCCAGAGCCAAAGAGTGTTAGGCATCACTGAAGTCTTTCTGTTTGCGTGATCTGAAGACTTGTTACACTTGAGGACTGTGAATCCTCCAGCCGGTTAGGCGTCGCGTTCTGAGCATCCAAAAGTCATTGTGGATCGCTGATGAACGAAGTCTGTGAAGGGGAATAAGGTAAAGACGCGGTCTTCTGAGTTGAATCTCAGCCTTCCTAACCAGACGTACAGTTGTCACAGCAATTGGAACTGGTCCAACAAATCCTTGTCCTCACCAAGCAATTGGTTCTATCATTTACCTTTCTTTACTTACTGTTTGTCTTCATGAAGTCATTGCCTGCTTGCGTGATCTGATTGACTTCGCTGTGTGAAGACTGTTGTTGTTTGGCTTCATACTATCTTCCATCCTGATTCATTCTACCTAGCTGCTGATAGTCTTCGTGCTTTCACTTCATTTCTTACTTGACTATGGTTTGTCTAGTGTAGTCTACCTTCCGTTGCATATCAATAGGTTCATTTCTATTGTTTGGCTTCAAAGCCCCCGTGCCTTGAAGACTTTCATAAAAATCGCCTATTCACCCCCCTTCTAGTCGATAACTAGCATTTTCACATGTATCCGACTTAAACCCGTAATACCCTCCGCGTACTCCAAGTCTAGCTAACCGTAGTCAAGTACACACATTCGACATAATTTTAACATGCATTATTATGAACACACGGTCATAGCTTCCGTGACATAATTCTATTAATTAAAAGTAATTTGGCAGACCTTAAAAGATTGAATATCAGCCAGCCACATATGGTTTAACTAACATCATGAGTTCTAACTTTGTTTTCATAATGTGTATTGCATAGTCACCTTTGGCGACTCCTCTTTGAATATGCAATTCCCACATATTAAAAGTTCACAACCACTGAAAGTGGCAGATACTAAATTACACTAAGGTCACGAAATTATCGATGATTGAAAGCAAGACTATCCTTGATATATGCCCAGAAAAAATGGTCGGATTGAAAAACTACTCTATGGCTCTATGTATACAACTAGCCCCCATTTGATCGATGATGTGAGATTCTATCATGGACGCCACCAGATCTAGTATATTCAAGACACATGGTGTCGATAATAATTATACTTATGCCCTGCAATAGTCAAATACGGCGTTTGGATATATTGTCTCTGACTGCTACCAGCCAGAGCATCAAAATTCTACATTAAACTCTGTGGACTACCAAGTCATACATACCAACTCTCACTTGGCTCTACGGAGAAAGAATTGCAAGCCCAAACAAACCGGACCATCACCATCGCAAGCCAACTCAATTGCACAGAACTCTAACAGCGGAAGAACATGAAGTTGGAACAGGGTCTGCGTGACTTAATTCCAGAAGAAGATACAATTTCCATAGAAACGGTGAAGAGCTTGTTGCCGCGTAGCTGGGGGTAATGGCAAGAGGCGAGATGAGCCAATGACAAAATCACCTAAAAAGTCTCAGGCCTGGACCGAATTCAATGTTTTTGGACGGGATGCTTTGTTCTTCATTCATCTCAAGGATTTCACACATAGTTACATGGCTCCATGCGGATGCACGCGCCGGGAGAATGGAATGGTTAAATTTAGAAACGCCTGCTGAACTGTTGAAGATATATTCTTCTATTTGAGAAATCCAGTCAATTAGGAACGTAGATGTAGGATACAGCATATTTTGGCTTCGACGGTCACCAAAATTATCCGTCGAAGAAACAAATTGTCATTATTATTGATGATCTGTCACGAACTGTACTTGAGAATGTTGAGCTAATAAACAATCGGAACCTCAGACTCACTAGAGAATTACGTAATGCGTGACTATGACTATACAATCGATGCTACTTGCGGTGGAACAGTTCATGAGAAATGAACACGCCTTCTCATCAACCCAACCACCTACAATGAACCTACATAACTCCAATACGTACTGAGAGTTCTAATTAAGTTCAGAACTAGCAGCGATCTTGACCGTCGGTTGAAACTTGCGCACATTTTAATGGATAAAAAAACCAAATCAATCAATAGTTGGCACATGCTACTCCGACATGGAAGTTGACAGAAGAATACAAAAAGCAGGCATGTATCATGGGGTCATGGGCTCATGGCATGGGTAAGAGACTCGCCTTCAGCTAAAGGCATCTCCAACAATTTGTATGTTAACTTGTTGGTAAAATATGTCATGTCATCAATCAACATCTTAATATACAACAATTTCAATGGGTTGTATCTAGTTTGTCCAATAGAACGTGAGATAATAAATAAGGTGCTCTCTCATTCTACATTGGAACTTGTGCAAGGTATGTTGGTTCATGTACATACAACCTTTCTCTCTTGGATGGTCATTACCCCAAATTTCTCAATTGGCTGCCTACTGAATTCTTTCCCCTCTTGTGACAATGAGTAGCCTTTCCCTTGTCCCCATGTGGATTCTACTGTTACCAGGCCCCACTAGTTGACATTATTGTGGAAAATCTCGGTTCCAGACGCCCTAAGCATGCATCGATGTCGACTGAAAGAATCAGTATTGTAATTTATCTGATAAAAATCTGCACATATATTGGATCGTTGGTGCACATCTTTTTTTCGCAAGGAGGTTAATTATCAGGAAAGAAATTCTAAAGTTATTTGTTCATAGATTTGACCCCTCATCTCTGCCTTAATTTTCTGAAGTGTTGCTTTCTGATCTGAATTTATCCTACTAGCTAGTACGTTAGATAGGTAGGACACTTGCATGTTTTGAAGCCAACAATTAAGGGCAGAGCTAGTCTCCGCTGCTAGTATACAAACAAAACTGATTAATGGCACATAGGCATGACATAGCTTGGGCGTCAACTTGAAGCTTCCCTCTCGTCATTGCTGTCACTTACTGAATCAATAAATTAATTAAGGACACGTTCTTCCTGTCATTTCAATGTGCTCGTGTGATCGATCTGTTCCATGGAGGACCCAACTACCCTGTGGGTTCTACTTGCCAAACTCTTGGTAACCTAAACAATACTCCATTCGTTTCGAATTACTTGTCGCGGAAATGGATGTATCTAGACGTATTTTAGTTATAGATACATCCATTTATGTGACAAGTAATTTCGATTTCTGTGACAAGTAATTTCGACCGGAGGGAGGGAGTATATTTTACCAAGATCATCCAGGCTAGATATAGGTTAGCTACCTCTTCCAAGATCGCCATTCTAGATATGCACACTTTCTGATATGATCGATGACCACTACTCATGTCACTGGCTGTTTTGCAGTATGGTTGTCATCAAAACTGTTTGACTCCATCGTGTACGCATTGTTGCTAACTTCCATTTGAGACCATGTGCATTCAAAGATAAAGAGGCAGGTTGCAAAGTCGCGATTGCTGCATATGAACAAGCTATCGGCCGTCTTAATTTTGTGTATACATACTCTCTCCGTCCGGAGACACTTGTCGGAGAAATGCATAAAAATGGATGTATCTCGAACTAAAATACGTCTAAATACATTGATTCCTCCGTTCGACAAGTATTTCTGGACGGAGGGAGTATATGGTTATATCCGTACCCTACTTGTAATTTCTTACTCTTCTTTTCTAATGCACGCGTCTCACAGATGATGGTTTCTTTTGGAGTACAATGCAATTCTTCCTTTACAACAACTACAAACTAGGAATCATTTGCAGAAGCAACATATATAGTCCCTTGTTTCATGAGCATATACATAAGGTCTAGGCTCTGCGGACTGCATGTATATACAACCTCCGTCACAAATTACTTGTCTTAGATTTATCTAGATATGGATGTATCTAATGCTAAAACATGTCTAGATGCATCAGTGTCTACAAGAATCTAAGACAACTAATTTGGGATGGAGGGAGTAATATAGATAGATATGTACGTTAGATACTTGGTGAAGTCACATAGGTCTACAGGTCAGAACTTTTCCGATCGTACAACTAATCACCATGTTCATCTCCACTCAAGATATTATGAGTCGATGTTCCTCAAGAAGCAAAAGAAGGGGTTGACTTCCAAATTCTGATCCATACGTAGGCATGAATGCATACTACCGTAGTGCCAATTTTGTATGTCTCATTGTAACAGCTTCCAACTCATACGTAGTCAAACAAGTATATATGCAGATGTGCCAATAAGAAAACTCAGAGACGAAGACATATAATCAACTGCCTATAAGTTTGAAATATACTGGTTGTAATTGTAAACACAAAGATCCAACTAACGGATGTACTCCCTCCGTCCGAAAATAGTTGTCATCAAAATGGATGAAAAGGGATGTATCTAGAACTAAAATACGTCTAGATACATCTCCTTTAATCCATTTTGATGACAAGTATTTCCGGACGGAGGGAGTATTGAATTAGTAATGCCACTTGTTACCTAGTAGAAAAATACAAGTCCTTTGGTTTTTCTTCCGGACAAAAAGAAGAGGAAGGAAACTTGACAAGCACCAGTGGGATTACCTACCTCTTGAATTGCTGCAAATTTCAATCCCTGAGCCACCTAACACAGTGTGTAAAGTCCAGCCCGTGCGCACATATTCAAATACCAACGGCACTTCAGCATCTAAATGGAAAATTAGGCAAACTAACTAAGCTTGGATTAACAGGAATAATGTTCTTCTCTAACCGGGTAAATGCTGGATGCAGTTATTGATAGTTTTAGAGTAGAGATCGGGTCTGTTGCAAATAGACGACGAGAACATGAACTGTAAGCCATGAAGGTTTCAACGCATTGGGATCTAAAAAGAATGGTAACACTAGCTAAATCCATGATAACTGTAAGAGCACCAGTGGGATCACCAGAAGAGGCAGCCAGAACTATACTCACACGGCATTCTAGGCAATCGGCACAACTAACTTTGGATCACAGCACCACACTTTTTCTTAATCCCCATGAGATTAGCCATGATTAAGGTCAATGGTCTTGCATTTGTTTACTGTGTTGATATGTTGATTTCCCAAAGAATGCCATGCAAGTAGTCCACTACTGAACATGCATGCCTGTGGAAGAGGGGAACCTTGGATCTAGGGAGATTTATCTACGTACTTATTGTCTAGCTAGTCATGGTCCAAGCCTTGCAGTTCTAGCCCAGTTTTTGATGATAGATCTGGCTAGCTAGCGAGAAATCATTAGTTTTATTGTCTTTTTGTGATTTCCGTTAAAAAAAATGAATTTTTGTGAATAAATTCTTTTTCTGACCATTCTTAGTCTAATTCATTATTCTCTGACATAATCACATAACTACTAATAACAAGTACGCCGTCGAATTAAGTGGACTTTTTCTGGCAGGAAATTCTGACTTATGTAGAAGACACATGGGCCTCGCTGTCCTCCCTCCCCCTCTCCAAATCTCATTACATGGATCAAAGACATATTGTATGAGCGATTATGACTGAACTTCCTCTAACGAACGGCCATACAGGACTGAAATTTGGTCAGAAAGTGATTCCTTGCTTGACGAAAGAGTCTCCCGCTCTATAATAGTGGGCCCAGGCGACGCCGACGCCGAGGACGAGGACTCGCGGGAAGCTTCATCAACGCCAGAGGGGGGCAGACAGCAGCAGCATGTGGCGCACGTTGAAGCCTATTCGACACACGTAAATCTCAGTCTCCTCCGCCGATATATGGATTTTTCTGGCTCTCTGCGAGTCTTCACCAAAGAGTGCGGCTATGTTTGACATTTCTGACGCTGACTGCCTGATCAGCGTAGGTAAGCACCGGCGTACGGCGTTTGTTTATGCCAAAATAAATCCAGTCCAAACAGGAGAGGGGTGGAAGAGAAGAGAAGGTCGAGGCCATGGTCTATCTAGGCGCCTAGCTAGCTGTCTATATATAACAAGGCCATGGCAGGGCTGGTGCTAGGCTAGAGAAGAAAGGATTGGAAGCCTAGAGAAACTGCAAGGAAGAGTATGAGATAGCTTGTCTTCTGTGGAAGGAGATCGAGTTGATGAAGGGAGACCACCAGAGGCAGCTTGGCGGCCATGAAGAGCGGTTGAAAGATCAGGTTTCAAACTGTTTAATTACCTCTTGATTTTGTGTGTGTGCTTTGATATGCTTCAAAGAGTTTGATTATTTTTCTTGAATACGAGTGTTCATCTGGTGTTGGATAAGTATGGTAGGGCTAGTGGTAAGGACTTGGCTGAGTTTCTCTCTTCTATGAGATATGGTTCTTGATCCATGTATCATGTATGAGAACTTGAGAAGTCAGGGACTTCTCTTTCTCATGTCAAAATCTATCAGGTGATCATCTTTAGGGACCACAGATCCTGGTGCACGTAGAATAATAGTCAAATTAAACATGTGGATAAGCCAAGAAATGGATTTTTCCACAGCTTGTCATCCAATAAATTCATGCTGTTATGAATTGTTTGCTCATCTTATACTAATATATTAATATCGACTTTCATGTTGGGGTGTTGCAGATGAGAGATGAACATCGAGCCTCGGATGGCAATTTTTTCAAATTCTTGCAAAACCAGTCAAGCACAAAAAAAGAGGTACATAATTATCCTTTAAACTGAAACTACTAATAAGTAGCCTTTAAATTTCTTAATTACCCTGAAATTACCCAACAAATTCAAGAAAAAGAACCTACATCTATTAGCTGTATATATTTCACTATAATTTTGTCCATCTTCCTTGGTAGTTCAAAACTAGTTAGTCTCCGGTAGTCAGATAGTACATACACACCAAGCCAAGTGGCCAACTAGCCATAAACATATGTGCTTTGCTTCACCAATGAGTATATAACTAATAACGGGTCTCGCTGTTGTGATGTTTTCATCGATTCAGGCTCAAGAAGACAAGATTGCATCCACGAGGGCAGAGATGGGCGAAGTGAGAAAAGAGAACGAGAGGCTGAAGACGATGCTGTCACGGATGGTGGAGGACCATCGATCCCTTCAGAAGCAGTTGGATGTTCTCCACCAGCAAGGGCGGGGCAAGAACCTCGCTGTGGGCTCACCGGCGCACACATCGCCTTCCAACGACGTCAAGGAGCCCGGGTTCGCCTCTTTGCGCCTCGGAACGAGTGCCGGCACGAGCAGGCAGAACATGGGAGAAAAGATAAAGAGAGGCACTAATAATCCAGAAAGCAGAGACATGTCTCTTGAACTATCACCAGGCTGCAAAGCTGTTGGTGTAGCCGGTCAAAGTGAGACGAAGGTGCATCGGGATGCGCTGACGTTGAGCCCTGGAGGCAGCTCCGAGGAGGAGGCCGTGGAGACGACGACAACGTCAGCCGCAGCGAGCAAAATGGTGAAGAACCCGAGAAGCACCGGCAGTGGTGTGGAGGCGGAGGACGAAGTGGCCCAGCAGCCACTGGCCAAGAAGGCCAGGGTGTCTGTGAGGGCTAGGTGTGACACGCCAACGGTACGTACATATATATATAGATACATACACAAGTGACTAAGCAATGAAATGTTAAATGGGTGAGATGGAAATTCATTATAAAGATTATTTGTGTTTGCCTTATATATGAAACGGAGTGAAAGGCTGTTTCAAGAGAACATAAATGATTTGTGTGGTTTGTTGGCCTTAGATGAATGATGGATGCTAGTGGAGGAAGTACGGTCAAAAGATATCCAAAGGGAACCCGTGTCCGCGCGCCTACTACCGCTGCACCGTCGCAACGGGGTGCCCCGTCAGGAAGCAGGTATGGTTTGCATGATCATTATCACAAAGTAAAATTCTTAACTGATGTTTGGTAATTGGTACTACCAGTATACTACATGGATCAGTGTACTGTGCATCTGAAGTCCTCGGGCGATCAGTGTACCTAACATAAATATATCCATGCTAAAAGTTCTCAAACAAAATTAAAGTAACCAAGTTTCATGCCCATAGCATACCTCTCACATACCACAATATTTCAAATATAAGTGATCAGCTTAAGAAATAAATGTAACAGATTCAAATAATGTGGTAGGTTAACATGCACATTCACATCACTATTTGAACTGCTTAGTGTTCGTGGCATGATTTGTCTTTTTTTTAGGTTGCGAGTTTAATTTATAACTGAAATTTCATGACATGATAGATGTAAATTGTGTGTGCGTGTGTACTCAATTATTTACATGATTTTTAATAACTTTTGGCATGGATTTTCTAAGCAGCTGCACAAGGACTTCATGTACAAATGAGTGTGCACATTTGTGCGCTCGGTATAAGAGAAAACAATCTTCCCTTTGGTAATAGCAGTGGCAGGGATTTGCACTTGAACTAATCAAGTTTGCAAGTAAAATTCTTAACTAATCATAGATGCTTTAACACTTGCGTAGTCACGCTCATATTTCTTCAATGACATGAACACACAATGATGCAGAGGCCGGAGGTCATCCTCCTTTTCTAAAAAAAATGAACACACACTGAACACAACATCCTTCCTGTTAGTAATTTGTGACGAATTAGCGCAAAACTGATAGCCTTTTGTTAGGTCTCGCAATTATGGTATTTTCAGCCGATGCTTGCCATAATTGTGATAATTTTTTTGCTATTTACTGTCACCATGGTCACCAAGACCATGCATTTATGTTTTTCCCCAGGTGCAGAGATGTAAGGAGGACATGTCGATCCTGATCACCACCTACGAGGGTGTGCACAACCACCACCTCTCCGCCTCCGCCACCGCCATGGCATCCACCACTTCTGCCGCTGCGTCCATGCTCATGTCAGGCTCCTCCACCTCATTCGGCTTCCCCTCCGCTGCCTCCAGCCTCCACGACCTCAGGTTCGGCCTCCCAACGGCAACCACCGTCAACCCGTCCAACCAGCTGACCGGCCGTCCGTTCTTCCTCCCGGTAGCCGGCGGTGCGTCCATCAGCGCCACCCCGTCATACCCCACCATCACCCTCGACCTCACCTCACAGGCCGCCTCGCAACATGCCTTCTCCCTCAGCAATAGCAATAGGTTCTCCTCCAGCTTCACCGACTCTCACGGACACAACAACATCACTAGTAGGTACCCTTCCACGACCTTCTCCTTCTCTAGCTTCAACGCGAGTAGCCTACCCGGCGCCACCACTTGGCCATCAGGGGTTGGATCATACATGGGCTACGGATCCTCGTCTGACACGTCCTACAACGGCCCCAACAAGGGCACATTCAAAGCTGCACTGAGCAGCATCCCTGGAAGGCAACAAGGCTCGGCGACATCGCTCTACCAACTGGTGCATGCGCGACAGAGGGCGGCTGAGTTGAGCAGTGGTGGCACGGGCACGGCGGGGCCGATCGTGCTCACTGATACGATCGCTAAGGCGGTTACGTCGAACCCGGGCTTCCACACGGCACTTACAGCTGCCATCACATCGTACGTCGGCAAGCCGACA